>NC_056726.1:1919399939-1919519939 GCF_019279795.1 Protopterus annectens
TTTCTTCTAGATGGGAGAGTGATTTTTCAGTGTTATTGAGGCATGGGCGGTTTAATTCTAGGTGTCCAGGTTTGCATGTATCTTTAAATATTATGGCTATACCTCAGGCATGTTTGTATGTTTTGTCAAGTCTGTAGATATTGTAGTCTGAGGTAAGAAATTCATTAACTTTTATGTGAGGTGTTAGCCATGTTTCTGTTAAAACTGCAATGTCTGGGGAGTATAGGGAGAGAGACACATGAAATTCATTTATTTTAATTAAGAAGCTCCTAAGATTCATGTTGATAAGTAGAATTTCAGAGCCATTCCATGGTAGATTAGTAATATTTTGAGAATGTGAAGTGTCTAGTGGATGAAGAGTTTATTCTAGAGGTTGTGGGCCTGGGTTAGGGTGAATGTCCCACTTAGTTTGAGCTGTAATGTTTTGTGTAGAAATAGATGTACAAGTTTGAGTGCAAGTCAAGTATATTTCTGGACTAGTAACCAGTAATAGGCATCCATGGAACCAACAAATTAAATGAATAAAAAATAAAGACTAAAAACACCATGGATGCAGACAAATGGAACCACTGTATTTACTGAAAATGATAATTAATACAATGACTTTAACACTTTCGCCCTCATAGTAAACGGCATCTTCAAAATCAAAGCTATACAGCTCACACACTGATTTAAATACATAATAAACATCAATATGCTAATTAATGAACTAATTAGCAAACATTTACCCCAATTAAAACATCAGTATATCAGATACATAACGGGTACTATTCAATAAGAAACAACTTTGATAACACAAATATACATATAAATGTACCAATAAATCCCTTATTAAAAAGTATATATATGAACTTATAATAAAAAGTTTTAGGTAAGGATACTTCTATTAATATATTTTCATAAATTGAGCCATGACACAACCCTCAATAAAATGCACAGATATATCATAAATGTTTGCATGCATAAATACAATAAATAAATACATTACATTAAATCAAACATGTCACAAGCATTACATTTCTGCCCATTAGGCCACTGCTCATACTAGTTTAGTCCTTTGTTTCAAGATACCTAAAAATGAAATTCAGTCATTAATGCCAGGTTCCTGTTTAGCACTAAGTCTCAGTTGCCACTTAATCTCCTTCACCTCTTCTTCAATTTTAGGGTAATCACCTCTTTCATTCATGTTTACTTTATCAATTATAAAAAATGTCACTCTTTTAAAATTCACACATATTGTACTTTGAACATACAGGGCACTGCTAAATTTTTTATTTTTTATATCCCTGATGTGTTTAGCAAGCTTTTGACTCTGCAGATGCCCATTTGTTATGAGGGTAAAAGAGCAAAGTCATTGTATTGATTGTTAAATTTTCAAGAAATAAAATGGTTCCATTCATCTGCATCTGTGGTGTTTTTAGTTTTTATTCATATTTCTGAACTAAATGTGGAGAAGCTGATGTCTGAATGTATCTAAAAGAAAACAGTTATGTGTTGGAGCTATTAAAGAGGTATGGAGATATGGCAATGTTTGCATTAGAAGTATGGGGTGGGTAGGAGAGCATATACTTGTGATTTGTTGTTAAGAGAAGTGTGTAGGAGTAGAATTCTCGTAGGTATAGGTAATATATTTTTAGTGATTAACTGAGAAGAGTGAACTATGTTAATGTAAATGGTTTGGGGAAAAATGGGGGAAGTTAAGTCAGGGCTGTGATGGGCAATGTGTTTTGTGAGTAATAAAAGTGATGACCTGGTTTGGAAGTGGTGATTGGATGATTACGTCCGATGGCCATGTTTGTGTTTAAAAGATAAACGGAGGTAAGTGAGGGTCATTGAGACTTGGAGGTAGGGTTGAGGAGCAGAGTGGGCCTGGGCATAGAATGGGGCAGGTAGAGCCTGGCCACACCACGAGTGGTGTAAACTAGAAAAAACTCTCAGTATTTAGGCAATCTTCGACTTTCTGTTCAAACTGCACTACAAGTAGATTACTTTACTTTATCAGTTATTCACCTTCATTTCACAAAGTAAAAAGGCGGGAAAGCATTTAAACATTTTGTTATACAAGTCTTAGATTCTGAAGAAGTAGTAATACTCTTTAGGGAGTCTTCTCAAAGATTCTATAAGTTAACTTCCTTTAGAGAACACTTTAGTTTAAAGAACAGTGGGACATTTAAGTTCCCTTTCCAAATTACAGTTCTTTTTCCCTGTAATCAGTTCCTTAGTCCATAGTTCTGTCAGGTAGGGAAGCATTAAATCTCATTGACTAGAATCATGTACAGCAGTATTTATTATATTATTTTTTTTGGTCTATGTGATATCATTTTGGAATAAAGAGTTTTTCATTTCTTTTGACATGATAAGATGCATTTCACTGCTTTTGCCCATTAGGATTTTGGCTGTGCATTGATCTACAGTTACTGACTCGTGACTGGTTATATGTATCTGTCTGCTGGATTTCTTTGGAGTTATTAGTATCATTCCTTGTATTCATCTTTTCTAGTGTATTTATGTTTTTTATATGTATGTAGGTATATATATATATAGACATACACACACACACACACACACACACACACACACACACACACACACATGCACCTATTTGTTTTTGAGAGTGGTATCAGGCCAGAGAACCACCAAGAATGTTAGAGTGGCAAAACAAAAACT
This sequence comes from Protopterus annectens, assembly GCF_019279795.1. Lineage (NCBI taxonomy): Eukaryota > Metazoa > Chordata > Ceratodontiformes > Protopteridae > Protopterus > Protopterus annectens. Next base: position 1,919,402,607 of record NC_056726.1, read on the forward strand.
CCTTTCTATACACTAGTGAGCTGTTTAGCAGATGACTCACTGATGCCAACTTTTTTACTTAAAACATTTCCAGAGAATCAAAGACTACTTTATTTATACAAAATAAGAATAACAGAATGTGAAGGGAGAGGACATTTCAGTCAGTATGTTGGAAATATTATCCTGAACATTCCTGCTTCGGTCAGGTAGATATAAAAAGATCCCGCAGAACTTATTAGGAGTAGTTAGCATATCTGGGCAATGAAAGTAAACAAATAAAATCTCTATTAATTATGCATTAGTGGGGTAGAATTCCTAGTACTCAAAACAATTCCTCTTTGTCCAATGAGAGATTGAAATCCCTCATGCTAAAGTGGCTACACCCATGTGATTACTCCAACAACATTTTTAGCTTAGGGCATTTACAAATCATATGATGGTTTGTTGAAAAAGTGGGCTGGCATCACTAGTGTTTACATATCTTACCTTATCCCTTACATTTTTACTTAGCAAGAGAGTCAACAACTTAAAACTTACACGCACCATCCCACAATGGTTTATACTGGAGACGCTTCTTTTTTAATTATTCTTCTTTAATACAAAAGGGAAAATGACTTCTGCATAAACAAATATGGCTGCAAACTGAAAAAAATTATTTAATGCAATAAAGGATTCTGATGTTCTCCAAAACTGTTAAAAAATATTCACTTTGTACAGTAGTAATGACCTCTTCTTTTAAGTCGTTAACTGCAACATTATAATTTTAAGCAATCAAGTGCTTAAATTGTGAGTATAAAATTAATACCTAAATCTTACAAAACTGCACCATCATTATTGATTGAGGAACAATGACAGACAACAAATTAAACGTTGTCCAATATTTACCAACCAAAGTAAAAAAAGATATATATATATATTTTGCTCAGCATCAAAATGTAAGGAGTATGTGTAATCACTCCAGGGAAATATATGAACCACAATCTAGACTTTTTTTCTAGGAGACAATTCCCATGCGACACCCACACTCCAAACCTATGTATCAGCTCTACCAATGCATGGCGATAAGGTAAAGTGCAAACTCTACTGGTGCTGAAAGCAGCTTTCAGTGAATTTATTTCACAGCATTGACACTCGCTGAAGGAATACCTGAATAACAGTGACATGTTCCCTGTAAACACCTTGAAAAGACCCAACAGTTCTGAACTAGTAAAAGGCATTGGGTTGGGAAAAAATGACCTAAGCAGAAAGGAGGAAGAGGATGATTTATATCATTTCTGATAGTGTGCTTACTGGTGCCCCTTCCTGGTGTAAATGGTATGACTCACTCTGTTTGACTAAGTCTATTCTTGGAATGCACTACTGTGAAAGTTAACACCAAACTGGGGAATCTAATATTAAATATACATATCATTAATATAAAAATTGGATAATTTCTTCCAGGATTATTGAATAAGCCTCCATTTATTTTCATAAGTCAGCCGTTAGCCTTCTTCAAAAATAATCTCATATATATAAATGTGTTTTATTTCTCTGCAGTCTGATAATTATCAGCACTCTGCTATCAAACAACACATTCTTTCCCCACAAGGAGAAAGCCAGACACAGAGGCCATCACTTATACAGCGATCATTTATTTTTCTTAGATCATAGCTGTCTCCTTTATTGTTGCAAAGCTGCATTGGAGCATCACCCCACCCCCCCCCAGTAGGAAAGCTTGCATGTTCAATTCTGTCTAGACACCCCTCATCTTGCTCTTTGGCTACCCAAGCAGATAACTACATTTGGGTGGTTGTCTGTTGTCTCGCTATGTCACAGAGTTTGTTCCATCTCTTATCTTGCATGTATTCTGTCACTTCCTGTTGATACTTATATTTATTTATCAAATCCTTTTCTATCCATCACCAAAACCTTGCTTACTGTGACAAATGCTAAAAAGAGTAAATGAGTTTAATTCATGACCTGCAGAGGATTGCTCATGTAAAGACAAATGTTGCCGCTGGACTAAATGGCTTGCACAGCAATTGGAAGGCCATTAGAGCCCATATTAACAGTGAGTCCTTCAGATACATGGAGAGAAATTCCGTATTGCAATGGAAGCATTATTGTGTATCAGAAAGTACTCTTCCACACTTTTTCTGTTTATGGAAAGACTGTTTTGCCATAAATAATCACCTGTACAATATGTCTATTCCACTAACTATGCTATTACAGATAACAGAAGAAAAGTATTTGTTATTTTATTTGAACTTAGCAGACTACATATGCAATGAAAAAGACATGCACAGTGCAATAAAGGTTACCTGTGTGGATATTAATTAAGAGAAAAATGGAACAGCATGCACATTGTATAAACACACTGAACCTGGACATTACATAAATGCGGATAACAAAACCTTTGCTCCATAATGCAGTTGGACAGTTCATAATCACATGCAATGTATTTATTATTGCATTTTATTTGCATTTGTTGACCTAGAAATATAAAACCTTTGTTTCACAAACACCGTTTTAATTTTACTCCACTGAAATTCTATTGTTCCTGCAGATGTTCATCGTGTTACACTGCTGCAGTCATTACATTTGGGTTATCCTGCCGTCAGGCGGTCCCGCAGTCGGCCATAGTTCCAAAGTCTTGGTCCGGCGTCGGTTGCTGTTGCTTCTTCCCTGACGTCAGTGCACCAGGGGTATATAAAATGCATCCAACGCCATTTTCTTCAGTCTTTCTTGCCGCGCGGTGCCCGAAGCAGAAGCAGTTCGCAAGTGCTGGTCGGCCGACTCCTGAGATTTTCGAAGTCGAATTTCAGATCCAAAGTCTTCAATAAAGCTAAGTACCCCATTGGGGAAACTTTTTTCTTGCTTCAGACCAATATCAGAAAAAGTTAATAATTGTATTTCTTGTGGGAAGCAAATACCTCATAAGGACTTCCACTCTTACTGTATTCCATGCCTAGGCCCTGATCACAACGTCACTAGTTGCCGGTTTTGTGTTAGATTTAACAAGCACACTATAAAAAGATGTTTTGATTTTGCTTTGCACTACTTTGGCCGAAGGTTCAATTATACCATGCCGTCGGAACAACCGACGACCTCAATACTGAAAAAACGCAAAGACAAGGATAAAGACAGGCATCCGAGGTCCAAAACCAACGACGAAACCTCTTCTAGGCCAGTCGCCGGTTCTCAGTGAGGCGCTTTCACAGCCCCTGACACCCGCTACCTCAGAGCCACAGGCCGCTTCCTCCCACGTGGAGTCCACTAGGCCTCTGGAAACTCAAGCTATTGGGCCTACGGAAACTAATCCCTCAGATGGGTCCAGAGCAGCTGAGCAGGCATCGGATTCTGAGGGTGTTTTCAGACCTTCACAACTTACCATTAAAACAACAGCCAAGACAAAAGTACCATTAAAGGCAAAGAAACAAGTACAGCATTCTCCTAGACAGTCCTGCATGCCTAAGAAACAGATGCTTAAAATGGCCGAAGACCTCATTACTGTAATCAGGGGTTCCCATCCCCCTCCTGAGAAAAGGCCTAGGCAGGATACAGACTATGACTCTTCTGATCAGGTTTCCATTTCCTCTGATTCCTCTTCAAACCAGGGATACTCTCTACCCCCCTATGAGGACTCTGATGCTGAAGAATCTTTTCCTTCAGCCTCTCCTCCTGAGGATTATTCATTTGGGGAAACTTTACATACCATGAGGGAGCATTTCCTTTGGGAAAGTTAGGATTACTCAGAATCCAAGAAAAGGCTCAGGTATTTCCTTTTATTGCCTCAGCACAGGCCGCTGGCTATTCTGCCTGTACTAGACATTGTGGATGATGTGTTCTCTGAATCCAGCTTATCTCCTGATTCTTTGCCCCCTGCTCCAGCCAAGCCAGACAGGTACTATAGAGTCCCTAACTCTCACAAGTTTCTTTACAAAAACCTTCTGCTGATCCAGAAACTATTTCCCAGGGTCCAAAAGGAGTTAAGGCTTCCATTGCAAAAAATCCAGTACCCTCTGATAGAGATTCCAGAGCTTTGGATAGATGGGGGAAGAAAGTATACACTTCTGCAACCTTAGCAGTAAGAGCTTTAAATTGCCAGTTTCACATGCTTAAGTACCAACAATATTTAATGGCTCAGTTAAAACAGAAAATGCTTGCAGGCTTAGAAGCTCCTGATTGTAAAGAAATGCAGGATTTATTGCATGCAGTTAAACAGGTGGGAAAACATACTCTGTGATGTGGTTTTGATTCTTTAGAGGCCTCTTGTAGAGCCGCAGTTACAGGTTCTGTGATTCGAAGACATGCTTGGTTAAAAGAACAGAGTTTACCTGATCATGTTAAGGCAAAATTATTGGATGCTCCTTTACAGCATGATACCTTGTTTGGTGTTAAGGCAGAAGAGGTGTTAAAGAAAATGGAGGATAAAGCTAAATCTATGCAAACAGTCAAGGATTTCTTACAGGTACAGCCACCTCGGTTTAGCAGACATTGGCCAACAAAGAATTGGTCCTTTCCAGTGTCAGACAGGCCACAGAGAGGCAGATACAGATGCCCAAGAGGCAGATCTCAACCCCAAGGCTCAAACAGACAATGACAGTGGGGCTCCTCAACCCCAAAAGGAGGTGAGGACAAGTCTCAACCTTACAGGAAACAGTCACAATGACTTTCCCCTTCGTACGCCAAGCACATCCCTTTTGGAAGCCCTCTTAGGGGGAAAACTAGCACTTTTTTCTCAAAACTGGCAAACAATCACCCAAGAAAAATGGGTTCTGAATATTGTGTCTCAAGGTTACAGGTTCCATTTTCACACTTTACCAAGGTTAAAAGGAATGCCAGACCTGCCACAAAATCAATGGGCAGAGGCACAAAAACAAATTTCAGCCCTCATGGATACGAGAGCTATTCAAAATGTACCACAACAGGAACAAAAACAAGGATTTTACTCAAGACTCTTCCTGGTCCACAGAAAGGACAAGGCCTGGAGGCCCATACTAGACCTTTCAATTCTGAATACTTACCTGGATATTCCAAAATTCAAAATGTTGAGGCTTGGCTTGTTACGCTGGACCTCAAAGAGGCATACCTGCATGTCCCTATCAGACAAAATTTCAGAAGATACCTCAGATTGAAAGCTGGAACAATGCACTACCAATTCTCTGCACTGCCCTTTGGCTTATCTACTGCACCCAGGGTCTTCACAAAGTGCCTGACACCAGTAATTGCATTTTGCAGACAAAAAGGAATTCAAATATATCCATACCTGGACGACTGCCTCATTCAAGCAGAGACAAAGGACATTCTTCTACAGCATCTGGCATTTGTAAAAAGGTTGCTAATTTCTCTAGGGTACACAGTAAACAAAAGGAAATCAAAACTAGTGACCTCGCAACAGATTATATTCCTGGGTGCCAGCTTAAATACAACGGCCCAGATGGCTTACCTCATGGCAGACAAACAAGTTCAACTAACTCAATATTTTCAATTACTGGCAAAAAAGTCCCATCTCCCTGAAAGAAAAATTCTGCAGGCCCCGGGATTCATGGCATCCTGCATTCTACTAATACCATATGCCAGACTGCATATGAGGAAATTACAATGGTACCTAAAAAGTGTTTGGACTCAACACTCTCACAGTTTAGAAGCAGTAATACCAATGATACCCTGCCTACAACAGGAGTTTCGATGGTGGGCACAGGCATGTCACTTAAACAAGGGTCAGCCTTTTACCAAACCAACAGCCAGGCAAACTCTAACAACAGATGCTTCGGATTACGCCTGGGGACCACACATGGTAGGAACATGCATTCAGGGCAAGTGGACCACAGACCAGATGCATCTTCACATCAATCAAAAAGAGATGTTGGCTGTTCAAAATGCCCTAACAGCTTTCAAGGACCTTCTGCATCCAGGAAAATTACTACTAAAGACAGACAACACCACAGAAATGTGGTACATAAACAAGCAAGGGGGCACTCATTCTTATCCCCTATGCAGGCAAGCCATGACCTTGTGGAACACAGCTCTAACGTATCAAGTTCACCTGCAACAACAATTCCTGTCAGGAAAGAAAAATACTCTGGCAGCCGATCTAAGCAGAAATATCATGGACCCTCACGAATGGAAGTTGAATCCACAAATCTTCAGCATGGTAACGCAAAAATGGGGATGCCCAGACATAGATCTGTTTGCCTCCCCACTGAATTGCCAACTACAAAAATTCTGCACAAGGACTTATCACAAACAAGCATGGAAAGTGGATGCTCTCCTGTTCAGCTGGAAAAACCTAAAAGTGTATGCCTTCCCGCCACTGCCTCTCCTTTCAAAGGTACTCCTAAAAGCCAGACAAGAAAAACCACAGATGATACTGATTGCTCCAGACTGGCCACGCCAGCACTGGTATCCTATCTTAAGGAACTTGGCTCAAGGACCACCATGGATTTTGCCTCAAATTCCACACCTTCTGACTCAACAAAACAATCAGATCCTGCACGGTCAGCTCAAAACCGTAAACCTAGCTGCATGGCAGATATATTAACCAAACAGGCAACACCTCTCTCTAAAGCTGTTATGGATGTCATTTTGGAGGCCAGAAGGCCTAGCACCAGGAAAGCTTACTCAGAAAAATGGAAGAAATTCTGTGCCTGGAACCAGGCTCAAAACCTTGACCCTCTTGTTCCAAACATTCCTCAGATTTTACAATACTTAACTGAGATGCTGGACAGAGGCCTATCCTTCTCATCAATTAAGATCCACGCCTCTGCCATTTCGGCACATTAGAACACAAATCCTCCTTTATTCACTCATCCCTTGCTAAAGCAGTACCTCAGAGGGGCTAAAAACATAAGACTGCCCCAGAGGGCACCAACACCGACTTGGGACCTCCATTTTGTTTTGGAAAAACTGACCCTGCCACCTTTTGAGCCAGCCAATACAGCCAATCTAAAATTTTTATCATGGAAAACAGCTCTGCTCCTGGCAGTAACTTCAGCACGAAGAGTCTCAAAGCTACAGGCATTAATGGCAGTGGAACCTTTTATAATTTTTCATCAGGACAGGGTTTCTTTAAGGACAAACCCTACCTTTATGCCAAAGGTGATATCTAGTGTGGCTCTCAACCAAACCATCCATTTGCCAACTTTTTATCCAAACCCCCAGAATAAAGGGGAGAAACTTCTGCATTCTTTGGACATACACAGGCAGCTACGCGTCTCCTTGGACAAAACAAAAGCTTTCAGGAAAACTGAGCAACTGTTTGTAGCATATGCTGCAGGATCACAGGGCAAGGCTATCTCAAAGCAGACTATATCCAAATGGATAGGACACTGAATTCATTACTGCTACACACAGCATGGAAAATCAGTCCCAAATACCATTAGGCCCCATTCCACCAGGGCAACAGCCACTTCGACATCCTTTCCCAGAGGGGTACCTACCAAGGAAATTTTGGAGGCTGCAACTTGGAGTTCAGTGCACACCTTTATCAAGCATTACCACCTGCCTCTTTACTCTAAATCCAGAGCAGGATTTGCCACTGCAGTTCTGCAGGGCCTCATAGCCAATCCTAACTCTTTATAGACTAGCAACCCAACCTTAGCTTTGGGATTCTACCCAAGTGTAATGACTGCAGCAGTGTAACATGATGAACATAGTACAGTTTTTGTACCTACCATAAATGTAGATGTTCGAGTGTTCACACTGCTGCAGTCCAGGTTACCCTCCCTCCATCCCCTCTGAACTAGCTGGACTTATCTATACCTTTCTATCCTATACAACCTTTGTGATGAATTTGCTTGTAACTGAAGGTATTGTTTTTATTTTATATGTATATTCTTTATTAGCAATATGTATTGCCTCCCTATTTGGGGCACCTGACATCTGGGGCAAGAAAAACTGAAGAAAATGGCGTCGGATGCATCTTATATACCCCTGGCACACTGTCAGGGAAGAAGCGACAGCAACCGACGCCGGACCAAGACTTTGGAACTCTGGTCGACTGCGGGACCACCTGATGGCAGGATAACCCAAGTGTAATGACTGCAGCAGTGTGAACACTCGAACATCTACATTTATGGTAGGTACAAAACTGTATTTTATAAAGATGCGTCAAAGCTGTTGCTTAGTCTAGGCATTGAACTGAAAGAATGCAGTGCCATAGCAGCTAAGAGTACATCATTCCAGCAATTAGAGATAAAAGTTTTACTATGAAAAATGCTTGAAATCAAAGAGCAATAAAGAAAGCCAAATGGATTGTGTCTCATTATTACATGGCCCTCTAATAGCAGCTCATTAAGAGAATATATCACTTTGACAATGCTGAGATAAGGGAGGAATCTGCTTTTATATTGCCATGCAGGTACTCTGATGGCATTCCCAATATAACTATTACCTTCATTTTAATGACAGACTACACTGTTATGTTGATTTAAATTATAACAAAATGTGCCTTTTACTCCGCACTGCATTTTATGCACTTCACTGCATTTTTTATCAGTTTTGCTAGTACAGTTCTTTGCATTGGTGCCTGGAGACCTATACTGTTTACAAATTCTGTGAGTTGAAACACACATCATTTTAACTGAGATTAGATGATCTTAATATAATCTGATTCTTCTTTTATAAATAGAGATGTCAAGCTCAAAACAATAGTGACATCCCTAGGACTAGCATACATCTTAGAATGACTCCTATCCTGAGCAGTAATTTGTTGCTTTACAGTAGGTAGGAAATGGAAACAAACAAAGATATGTATTCCATGGAAGGGCTTAGATTGCATAATCATATGTTTCTGTTTGGTTAAAGGTAGTTACATATACTGTTTTTATAAAGGGCTTGATGGTAACATCCTATCAATGCATTTTGGAAAAGTGATGATAGTGATTAAGAGTATATGAGTATATGTATGAAATGTTTTAGTTCCTTTAGTTATTTGTATTCATTAGCTGGGGTAGAGCACTGACCCACAAGAAACTTTGTCAGGCTCTGAATAGAACATTGTCTAGTTAAATGACTTTGTCAAGGTCACACGGTTGTCAGACAGAAAATACAACTCTGGGTTCAATATTAAAAACATTTAACTATGATGCATAACACAGCGGTATGGGGAGAAAACTGCAGAAGAAGTGTAATAGTGATACTTTTTTCAAATTTTACCCCCCCCAGCAAACTGTTTTGGACCATGTGTCTACCTAGTTATCATTATCTGAAAAGGTTAACAAATAAATGCATGGACATAATTATCTGTGTGTACATAGATATGTGTGTATGTGTGTGTGTGTGTGTGCGTGTGTGTGTGTGTGTGTGTGTGTGTGTGTGTATCTATGTGCATAGGTAGGTCTGTGTTCTTATGCCTATCGATAGTTGTACAGGTATTTAAGTGAGTGAGTAGTTGTTTGTGGGTCTGATAATTTGTGTATGGATAGCTGTGTGTGTGTGTGTGGGCGTGTGTGCGTGTGTGCGTGTGTGTGTGTGTGTGTGTGTGTGTGTGTGTGTGTGTGTGTGTGTGTGTGTGTGTGTGTGTGCATGCGTGCGTGTGTGTGTGTCCATACATACTTGTGTGTATGTGTCTATTTGCATGGGTAACTATGTGTTCCTATGTGTATTGGTAGAGATACATGTATGTATGCATGTGAGTAGTTGTTTGAGGCATTGTCTACATGTGTGTGTGCTTGTGTTTGTTGTGTGTGTGTGTGTGTGTGTGTGTGTGTGTGTGTGTGTGTGTGTGTGTGTGTGTGTGTGTGTGTGTGTGTGTGTGTGTGTGTGTGTGTGTGTGTGTGTGTGTGTGTGTGTGTTTGTGTGTACATGTAAGCTATCAACAAAAAGGGGATGCATTTTTTAAAAAATTAAAGTAGTGGGCACCTGCAACAGCACAATTTCAACAACAAATGATTTTCAGTCTTGGGGAATGCAATATGTAGTGCGTTCTGCATAAACATATATTACACTGTTCATAGCTGGATAATCCTAGTGATTTAACTGATCAAATTAAAATGAAACCCCCCTTAAACTGTCATCCTTTCCTATCTCTGTTTCGCTATCAGCCTTCTACTCATTCCTATTTACATTTACAACCATCTATCTTCCTACCTTAACTTGTTTATTCTCTCTTACTCCCTCTTAATACATCCTTACTAATAAACTCCCTGCATATCTTGTTTTATTAGAACTACCTGGCTGTATCTACAACAATTGCCTTATTCCTTTTTTCTCTCAATGTTAATATATTTTCAAATGTAATGTAAACTCACTAACCTTCCATGTTTTCTTTGCTTGTACTTTTTTTTCTCTAATTAGAAGGTTAGATTTCTCATTTTGTATATTTTCTGCTTAAACATTGTTAATGTTTTCTTTGTGCAAATTTTTTTAAATGTAAATATTGTGGAGCTTTTCTCTCCAAGCCTCCACTGGAAAAGGGCTATCAGCTCAGACGGACAAACCCAGTCAACAAATAAATTAATAAATAAATAATAAAATAGGAGCTTTAACATCCCACCCACAACAGTGTACGCAAAACTCAAGATAAAACCTCCTCTTATCACCCATATATCTCCTACATAAAAATTCAAACCAATTACATAGCTATGTCAGTATACCAAGATAGATACACTAGCACATCTACTACTACCACTGCTACTAATACTAATAATAATAATAATGCTTGGATAATTAAATGTAAAACGTCCATAGAGTGAGTGTGTAATGTTAGAGGCAAAGCTGCTTCTGCATGAAGATTTTTAAAGAATAATATATCAAAACATTTCAAATATGTCTCAACACCAAGCAGCTATAAAATACCTCTGTGTTGCTTTTCGAGACACATTTTCAATACTGTATATTTATGTGTTGCTACCATGTATAACTTTTGATCTGAAATTAATAATAGCTGTATGTTTATTTTAAACTGAAAGTTTTGCAAATGTTGTTATATATCTAATAGACATTCTGTCTTTAACTGAAACTTGCCAATATTGTTCAATTGTTGCTGAATTTCCTTATGCAATTTTCAAGTTATATAGCTATTTCACTGGAGGGGTGTCTGACAGAAAGATGCTTGAAAACGCTACAATTGATAATTTATAAAATCCACTATTGTCTCTCATTGAACATCATTAGCAAAACATTGAAAGAATTATCTGATTGAACATCATTAGCAAAACATTGAAAGACTTATTCTATGACTTCTTCTTCTTTCGGCTTTTTCCGGTTAGGGGTCACCACAGCGGATCATCTGTCCGCTCATGATTGGCAGTGGAGTTTTATGGTGTCGAGTTGCCAGCCTGGCACCCAACCTTCCACAGAAGGCACACACATGCACACACTCACACCTAAGGCCAATTTAGAGTGTCCAATCCACCTACTGCATGTCTTTGGGAGGAAATCGGAGCATCTGGAGGAAACCCACGTGACCACAGGGTGGACATGCAGACTCTGCACAGAAGGCACCCCAGCAGAGAATCGAACCGGAGAACCTCTTACTGTGAGTTGGCAACGCTAACCGCTGCACCACTGTGGCTGCCCTCAAAGACTTATTCTATGACACTGAGGAAAAAAAAGACACGTATGCTGCCATTTTATCCACAGAGCTTTAAACGCAGATCTGTGCATAAACTCTCTAGGCCATCAAGCCACAGCAACTACTGGAGCTTTGGTGCCAGGGTTTTCCAGTAATAAAACAGGCCCCTTTCTGCATAATTATGTTTTACTTATGATGTTATTTCTGGTTACTAAATATATATTCTGGCCATATACTGCATTTCCCAAATCAAACATTCCCCATTAGTAGAAATCAGATTTACTAACAACATGCGGTACTACTGTTGTGAGATGCAAAACATGTATTTGGTAACTATGAATAAATGGTTATATGTCAATTCTCCATGGATACAATTAAATAAACTTATACTCTGACAAAAAAACAGCCAACTTCTGTTCTACCCTTAAGGATTTAAATGCAGATTAGTGTCATGTTTGGCCAAGCAAAATTACCAGCATCAAAACTTTTTTTGTTGTTTTATAGTGTGTCTCTATTTGTGTGCATGTGTCTGTGAAATAAGCAGAAATATGTTATACTAAGCAGAATTTCTTTCATTTTATTAAATGAACACACACACACACACACACACACACACACACACACACACACACACACACACACACCACATAATAAACACATAGACAAACAGAGCTCCTGGCAAGTAAGATTAGCAATTAAGCATTTTGCTCAGCAGGATCTGCCTGCATGGTGAGCAACTTTCTGACTATCAACACTTCTTTTGTTAGACTGTAACAAAGTGAAAAAAATAATGTACAGCAACACTGACATGCATGCACACACACACACACACACACACACACACACACACACACACACACACACACACATATGCACAGAAACACAAACACATATATACTCACACACCGTATGCATATCTGTCTGTCTATCTGTCTGTCTGTCTATCTGTCTGTCTGTCTACCTGAAGCTGTGTATGTTTTATGAATTATCTATGCTACTTTATCTTTGATTCTGTTGCATGTTAGAGTGACATGTATCTCTTTACCTTACAAAATGGAACCTTCAGCATAAGTTTCAATTTTTAATAATCATTCACAGACGAATTGCATGTCATAATTTTAAAAAAATTGCCAGAGTCTCAGTTCTCCTGACATATTTGGCATCTCATGTTAGAATAAAGTAGACCACCATACTCTCCTGTTTGCAAACTACAGTTCCATTGCATTTGATTTATTTGACAACATAATGCCTTTACTTCACACTCCTATGTTTATCTTCAATTGTTAATCACTTCATTTCTGTCTTCTGAAGGTGATTCACTAATGTTACCTTCAAATCTACAATGCCATAGTTTATCCATATTAGGATTTCCTGTGCAGTTCAATGCACCTGCACATCAACTAACCATGGCCCGCTTTAAATGTAGATCTAAAATGTTCATTTAACCAAGATTGCATGTTATTTTCTGAAAAATGAGGATTACTACAAAAGTGAGAGATTGGAAGGGAATTAGTTATGACTCAGAGTCAGAAGATACTTGTGTGAGTTTTATCAGCTTCATTTTCTTCAAAATTATGTTGAATACCATAGCAATGAGAAGTAATATTCAAATGGTGCAGTAACAAATGAGACTGGAAAAGTAATATTGGTAACAGGACCCTTTAAAGGAGTTAATTCTTTGATTAGATCTTTTAATATTTCCCAGACCATGTACTATGGACTGTACCAACTCACATATGGGTCTAGTGAACCAAAGTCAATACCCCAACAAATTATTTTACTCAGATTATGGCATGGAATGGATAGTTTTTTTCCCAGCCAGACCACAGAGAGCACATCTTTTGGGGTATCTCAAGTACATGAAAGCACTAATAGACATATTTAGTACATATACATTGTTATTCCCCTGGAGATCTAAAATGTAGAACATAAGCAATATATCCGAAAATCTACCCACTCTAGTCCTATAATAATATTTTCTTACTTCTATACAGTTTTCATCTGTGATTACAGATACCACCTTCTATCCAGTGAGCTCAGCACACTTAATTTCATTTGATCTAACTCTGTCACCAGTGCTGGAACAAAAATGTCCTCTAGACATTCTCTCCACCTATACCAAATAGTAATGGGATTTCTGTCAGAATCAGAGATATGTTTCTTGCATTTGTTCAACACATTATAGCTAACCAAGAATCTTACATAGCACAGTGGAGAGTGTGTAACTGCCTGAATATCAGGAACACTGACAACATGTATATGATGAGCAAAGTAAGCTGACTTACATGTCAAATTGTTAGATTATGGCAGCTGCAATACTAATAGTCTAGATTTTCCAGCCTATTGATATAAGACTATTTATCAATGGAAAATATAAGTCCCTAACCCCTTTTCTTGTCTTCTGTTATGGGAGGAGTCAAAACATTCAAACAACAATCCAAAAAATCAAACTGTTTTATCTCAGGGCCATTGTCAATTTATTCCTGACCTTTTATTGATATAAATACTTCTGCATTGTACATGTAGCTCAGATGGTGTAGTGGTGCATTTCTCTGACTATAGTGTACAGGGTCATGGGTTTGAGATTTAGGACTGGTGATTTACCCCAGGGATCAAGTCAGTCACCCTGCTAGACAGGGGTCTAGGGAAGTATATATTATGGGAAGAAATAGCCAGGGAATTGTTATGGCTAGGCTTGTATAGGCCCTAGGGCTGATAGCCGAGTACCATCCTATGTAGCTATGATCCCCTATTCGATAAAGTAGCAACTTATATCAAAGAGTGAGGCTTGGATAAGCTACCGCAGGTACAATTCATAATCTAGAGAATTCACTGCTATTATAAAATGTGGAATATAACTTCTGACAAAGTCCCAGGTACTGTGGATACTTACTCCTAACTCTTCAAGATGGCCTGAGTAGTAGTTACTGGATTTGTTCTTTGTTTCTTAAAAAGTTTATAACAAGGTAATATATAACACGAAACTTAAGAAACTCAAAACCAGGAAACAAATAGGTAATGTACAACACTTTCATTAGCTAGCTGCTTTGACATCCTCTTTAATGTGAAACTAAGAATGGATGCTCTGCTTATTGGGTCATATCATTTGATTTCACTGATGGCAGAATCCATAAGTCTTGCTAAAACTGTAGCTCATTGAAGTTCTCTTGGGACAGCTGAAGTTGAATTAGCATGATGGAATGACCATGATGCTATTAGCTGCAGTGTTATTCATCCTTTCATACAGTATGCTTGCATTGTATAAAACTTTGATGCTGGGGAATCTTTTTTTTTTTTTTAACAAGGAAGGAAGTAAATAGTGTGGGAAGAAATAGCCAGGGAATTGTTATTGCTAGGCTTGCATAGGCCCTAGGGCTGATAGCCTAGTACCAACCTATGAACCTACGGACACCTTTATTAAATTATCACCTATGACATAGCCAATCATTCATTTATATAAAAGAAAACAAAAAGTATTGACATATTTTCTGTTGCAAACATTTTACATCACATGTAATCTTCTGTACAGCCACTGTCAATTAAACATTCCATATCTCATTCAGTCCCTGACATCCCTTAAACCTCATTCCCCCTGCAAAACATTATTCTGCATGTATTGTTTCTACATTTCCGATTTGTATATAATTTTCTCCTACCCTTTGTAAAGATCCCATTTTAAATTGTTTTATCTCTGTTATTGTATTCACTACATCTAGTACAGTTGGCTTAGCCTTTGATTTCCATTGGTCTATACTCCGATTTCCATCTTCTAAAAATAGCTTTTTGGCAGTCACCAAACTAAACTGCTTAAATCCTTATTATGGCTAGGCAATTCTGATTCTAGATCACAGCTCAATAAATAATTTCTTTAGTTACACCAATTTGCAAATCCACTAATTTCTGACAGAGTAGTCTGCAGATAATTTTATTTATTTATTGACATTTGTTTACCAAGAAAGTCCACTGTACTTTTTAAAGTCTGCCAGCTCGTTACATTCCCAAAACATATGCTCCCAATTACCTTTTCCTACCCCTTCACACCTTCAACATTTAAAGTGAAAAACAAATACAAAAGAAGCAGTAGTACCCCGACACTGGAATGGAAAACTTACATTTGAATGTTTTTTATTCAATTAAGTTGATATATTTAAATGTAACTTTGTTGGAGTTTTTCATCTGAAGAAGTCCATTTGAATTTTACACGGATAAAAGCACTTATCTGTGGATATTAAATGCTGTTGCGGTACTACTGTTTCTTTTGTATTTGTTTTTCAGTTTAGTTGTTTGTTTTTCACACCTTCAACATTTCCAGTCTTCCTGACAAAAATTCTTTGGAGTCTGCTTGAGGTATAAAAATATCTATGCAAACACTTCCAAGGAAAAGTCCTAAATCTTCTACACATATTTGAGAGCCATACACATATCCTCCCATTGTTTCTTTGTAAATTGCTTATCCAGTCTCTATTCACAATCCTTTCCAACCACCTCTGATTGATTGCTGTAGTTATGTTGCAATATGTTATATGCCCTACTAATCATGCCATTTTAATAGCAGCTTCTGTTCTATATTGTAATAAAAATATTGTCAGTGCTGTTCTTTCACTTAGCATCCCCCCATTCTCTTTGCCTATACGCTGATTTCAATCCTTGATAGGGAAGACAACCTCTAGACCGCAGTCGAAATATATTCTTTGCCTCTTCTCATTCTAGTACCTTTGCCTCTTTAATTATTTACTCCCAATACCTTGTTTCTTTTGTCAGTTTTCTGCAACAAATTCCAGTCTCCTCTTGCATACTATCTATACCCCTAATTACAGTCACCCGTATTAGCAGAATGTCTGTTCTCTGTTTGTTCTCTGTTCCTGTGTTGGCTTAGTTCTTCCAATACTTTCTGCTACTTTTTGAATATAGTATATTGTATAGTTGTTCTTATTCTCCTTAAGGATCTGCATCCCGAATCCCAGTCTCTCCTTATTTCTTGAGCCCCCCCCCCCCCCATTTCATTATCATCCTTTGTTACATTGAATAACACATTTCTGCTTGATCAGTATATAGGAGTCTTGGATGTGTAATTCCGAAATACCCCATTCAAGTCAGGCAAACCCACACCACATTGCTCTTTTGGAAGGAGCAATTTTTTCTCACTTGGCTCTTGCCCTCTTCCCCTTCCAGATAAAATCCATCAACTTTTTATTAATTGCTATCCAAAACTTCTCCCCTGGTTGATAAAAATATGCCTGACCCGTATATAAAACGTATGGGACTAAAAACCTTTTTACTGCTTGTATCTTGCAATCTGTATCCATAAAACAGAATGCCCAGATTTTTAGTTTTTGTATTATCTTTTGTTTAGTCTCTTCACACATATCCTTAGCTGCCATAATAAAATCTGTTTTAACCCATATTCCTTATTACGTCATCTTATCATGCCCCCACAGATATGGGTAGTGCTGAACTAATTTAGTTTGGGTACATAGTTTACAGCTATTACCTTTGTTTTATCTACATTCATTTTGTATCCCATACAGATGATGCTGCAAACTCTTTTGACCATGTAAGATACACATTTTGACATACCTTGGGCAGCATGGGGTTTTCTGTGCAGGTTCAGTTGCTGAATTCAGAGAATTTTAGTATGAGTTATCAAGTGACATCTGTATGAAGCTACAATCAAATGAACTCAACCAGTTATAACTTCATCCCCTCAAAGTGTTCAACTTATGTATCTTATATATGTCAAATTCACAACTGTACAACCACATACAAAAGGAAAAGGTTAAACAAATAATAATATGCTGATGCTGGCAAAAATGGTACCATTAAAGTTTACTTGTCAGAAACACCAATCAGTGAGTAGCAGCTAGATCCTTGTGGGATGCCAATAGTTACAGGCAAGAAGGTGAGGTGATCATTTATCCATTTTACTGTGTGAGAGGTAGCTAGGGAAACATTACAGTAAATAGCTGGTGAGCCCTAAGGATGAGAGTTTATGTAGGAGTTTTTGGTGTGAGATAGTCGCAAAAGTTTTTGATACATTTTGTCAGATGGCGGAAACTAAATTTCTATGGGTATTGACAGTATTAACAAAACTCAGCAAAGCAGCAGTTGTGGTGGGATGAGAATGTTAGCAGTGTTGGGTTGTTGACAGAAGTTTATTGTCTATTAGGTGGCTGAGAAGATGCTGATGAATGCATTTTTTAATATTTTGATAGGGGAAATAAAATGCAATTGGCCTCTAGCTTGAAATCACTGTATTGATCCACCCACATGTGGTGGAATAATGAATGATTTTTTCTCCACAGCAAGGGGACTTTATTTTCAGATATGGGTTGATGAGTCAGAACTGAAACTGGCTATGCACAAGCCAAAGCTGCTGTTTTAGGATATTTGCCAGGCAGACTGCCAGGAGCTCTTAAAATAGGCTTTAATCATTTGAGGTATTTTTTGATGACATCTGTGGGAAATGGCTTGAAGGAGAAATGTTAAAGGTATTTCATTGAGTAGGAACCTCAAGAGCAAGATTAGTCACCTGGTTGGTTAATGACCGCACTGCTTATATCTGGTTGGTTAATGACTCCACTGCTTGTACCTGGTTGGTTAATGACTGCACTGTTTGTATAAAGTGGGTACTGAACTGGTTGGCTGTGGTTTCATTTTGTTTCTTTGTGTTTGGTATTGGCTGTACAGCTTAACCTGGATTTAACAGTTTATTGACTGAGGTGCCAGAATAGTTTTGTATTATTAGTACATAACGTGTTTTCATAAATAAGTTGTTTTATTAGGTTTCTTAGTTGTCTGTATGTGAGCAAAGTTGGAGCTGTGCATTTATTTATTTATTTTTATTTATTTATTTATTGTCCAACCTTCTATGCTTTGTTTCTTTGTTTCAATAGTTGTTCATTTGCTAAGAATAGCCATGGGGTGGTGTAGGCTTTGACTTTTTATTTTGAGAGTGGCTTGTGTGTTAAGAACACTTAGGAAACTCAGGACAACATCATCTAAGGAGTGTTTTTTAGTGACTCACAATTAAGGAGATGTAGTGTACTAAAAGGTGTCCTGATGTGTTTTAGGGTTTTTGCTTTGGGACATTACGGTGCAAATAGCTATGTTATCACATAGGGTGTCTGACAGGGTTCCATGGGATGATATATTCTTTGCAGTGGATATTAGAATCCAACCAAGAACAGATTGTCTGGCTGAGGCTTTGTTACATCAAGCCAATGTGGTTATAAGCTGGCTGAAGTTGTACAGATGTATATTATTGGTTGGATTTTAAAACTGTATGTCTTGTCAATCTATATTAATATCACCCAATATTATCAATTCACAAGGCATGTTTCAGGAGTCCAAGCAGAGAATATCTTCCAGTGTTTTAGTATTACTCACATTTGCAATTGTCTTGTGCATGTTTAGTTTAAACATGATTTGTAGGGTTTCAGAGTTACTGAAAAGTATCAGCATGTGGGAGAAATACAGATACCTAGGGTGTTTTTGTAAATACTAGTCACACCATCAGCTTTTTTTTTTTGCTCTGACTAGTTCGATAATATTTTAGCCTGGTGTGGCAATTTCTTCATTTTTTTTATTTCCTGGCAGAGCAGACATTTGTGGGAACTAAGATGTCTGGAGGGTGTAGTGTTATCCATGCATGCACTTCAGACAGTTTGTTATATATACGTTGTGATTTTGTAAGTTATATATGAAGCCCAGTGTGGGAGTGTGCGTGAGGTGTTAGCAATAAAGTAGCTGATGGAGATATGCTGTTTGTTGTCTGTATATGCTGAGTTTGGCCTGGGTTTGGGTGGATGTCACCACTAGGTTTTATGGTTATGGAGGTATGATGATACAGGTAGAGGGATTTTTATGGAATTTTATGTTTACTGCCCAATTTGTGAATATATCTCTGTGGCTTTGGATAATTGTACTTGAATAGTATGATATTTGAGTGATGATACTGATAGGATGGGATTGGGAGAGGAGGTTAAGAAGTATTTTCCTTGCTGCTCACAGTATTCAAGTTTTTGTGTGATTGAAAGGGTAATGGATGATGGCAGGATGTAAAGTGTGCAATGAAAAGTAGAGATACTTTTACGAGGAAATGTAGGGAAAAAGTGTTTGTGAAATGTAAGAAATAGAGAGGTTTAAAAGGAAAATGGAAAAGGATATTGTAGCTGTAATTCGTTTTGCCATGCAGTATGGTATCCCTGATATTAATACATGCCTCACACAAAAATCCATACTTGCTGAGAAGAACCCCATCAGCTTTTTACATCACACTGCATATCTGTCTCTGGAAACAAATATAGTATTTTCCTGCATTTTTATGCAAAAGTTATTCACAGTCCTTCTGAATTTCAACCATTATATTCATATTTGACCTGTTGTATGTTAGCTAATGTCGTCTAACATCCTTAATGTCTTTTTTGTTTAATCATGAAATCAATGTGAATTAATAATGCATCATTGCTTCCTGATGAGGCTTGCAAGTCTTTCCAAAAATATGACAGTAGGCTGCTTTTCAGTTCTTATTTCCTACACCCTGATTCATCAAATCCGGAACTATAAAGTTGTAATTTAGACTTTTACATGCCTCCAGCATTCGAGAGGAAAAATAGGTCAGTGTGTAATCATCTTAAGACTGATTTTTTTAACTATTGGTTTATTAGAATGTGGCACTTGTCAGTCAGGTAGTGAAGTTTTAATATAAAACTGCTGCTAGACATAAAACAGACAATTAACCTTTCTGGATGACTTAGTTAGCCTTTTAAAAGAAGTTGCCTAGAGCCTCTGAGTGTCTTGATTCTAGATATCTGTGGGCCCCAGGACTACCCATTCAAGAAGTTTAAAAGTATTGACAAAGTAATGCAAGTTTTATAGTACATGAAACTTTGGCCTACTTCTATTTCACTACACAAAGCTAAACAAACTCATCAATGCAAATAATTAACAAATCACCATTAGTTGGCAGGAATTCAGTGCAGCAATACCAAACGTTGCAAAGAATTTGTCCTACATGTTCTAATTACATTTAAATTATTCACCTTTACTTAAGTACTTTACATTCTTCCAATTTTAAATAATAAATGCAACCGCTGTGAGAATATTTTTTATCAGTTTTATCAATTCACAGCTTAGTCTTAACAAATTATTAAATAATAGTAATTTAGAGACAGGATGGAAAAAAAACGTGGTGAGTCATACAGACATGCTTGAGTTTGATTATCACAGGATCCACAGATGTATTACATAAGGCTAAAAAAGTTACTGACTGACTCAAAAATATAGGCATTTGTAGAAGATTAACAAGTGCATGCTGTTTTAGACAAAAACTAGTAAAGTTAGTAGGCAGATAAGGATTGCACAGTACTGATTAGTGCTTTAGAAATGTAGCATAAAGAAAGTAAGCAAATCATTCTGTTAAATGACTTGACAGTCACCTCATGTACTAGATCCTTTTAAAATGAAACTCATGTTTGTTATAAATTGGTGTTAAATGTTTTGAGTTTTTCTCGTATTATAGTACCATGTGAAATATAAACTTAGAGGCTAAATCACAATCATTTTCTCTAACTTTTGGTAGATGATGTGGCAGAACGAAGTCATATTTCATTGACTTAGTACATGAGCTGTTTGATAAATCCAGAGTTCATAGCAGTCTAAGACGTACAAATTGGACATTCTGCTATTAGATTTAGTGGATTGTGTTGAAACTGCAATGTCTCTGATCAACTATTTTTATTATTTAAGAGATAACAAGGGAGGATGTAGCAAATTGCAACAAAAAATATAGAATTGCTGGTAATGAAAGCTCCCTGAAGCTACCAAATAAAATTGTAGTTCAGAAAGAGAGTGAGCAAGAGAAAGGTAGAGCATTATTATATTCTAAAGCAAATTTACTAAAATGCTTTAATGCATTGTTTCTGAACTTCGTAAAAATAATGTTTTATACCAATACATAATTCATAGTAAACTCATTACAGAATCAAAAGTCTGCCTTGTCAAAAAGAGAATAAACACATTTTAAAATTTCAACTTTACAACAAACACATACAGTGAATCACTAATATTTACTATATTATTTATTTATCAAAACTGAGTAAATTGTTATGGTAAGGTGCAAGTTTGGTTAAGATTCTTTTACTGATATGGGTTATAACTCATTGTTTGTCCCCCTTACATCTATCAATATGAAAGTTTTCTAGTGTCGTGCAAAACACTCAATTCTATTAGGGGGCTTGATTACTTAGGTCTTAATAGAAAAATAATTGGCCAGGCAAGGAAGAAGTGAATAGTAGTTGGAGCAATGTGAAAAAGACAGACTTTCCAGTTAATTTAAATTGTGACTCTTCTAACTTAGACAATGTGTACCAAGCGTCCCTGTCAGAGATGCTGAGGGAAATAGCCAAAAGTTAACAAATGGATACTGCAGGGCAGATATTGCAGAAATGGCTACCACTGCCCTGAGTATTGAAGTGGTAACCACATCAATGACTCAGCTGTGAGATGTACCTCCATTCAATCCTTTAGCAAGGAGGAAGGCCTGAAGGTCTATTTAGTTATATTCATTCTTATAGATAAACACAAACAATGGGAATGGAACAGGTGGATATGATGCTTGCAGTTCAGCTTATGGGAAATTTCTTCTGTACCTTAGTCGACATGCTGGCTTTTAAATTTCAATACTTTGAAGTTAGGAAAAAAAAGTAGTTACTTGTCAGAGCAGCAGTCATAACCACATATCAAGCTTTTAGTTATCACAACTGGACTTTTGTTAGAATTAAGGCAGTGAGAACACAATTATCTGAACTTATATTAACAGAAAGAATATTCTGATGGTAATTGCTCTCAGAAATGGATTTAAATGATCTTTACTAGCAACTGTTAATCGCATCCACAGAATTCTGAAAGCTTTGGTTTCTTAGTTGATAGAATTGTGTTATGTGAATTTGTATAAAGAGGCATCAACTAAACTAAAAGAAAAAGGTGTAAAGAAAGCAAAAGGATATTTTTTCAAACATGCTTTGTTTTAAATGTGGAAAAGGGATATATTTATTTATCCTTTGTTAAATGGGTTAGTCCCACTAGGTTAGCAGCCTTTTTTCAGTGAAACCTGAGATCATATTTATAATACTTGAAAAAATTTGGCCAGGTCATTAGGAAACTTCAACAAATAATGAGCCGCACTAATCCGAATCTTAATTACTTTTATTTAAACACATCTGATACATCGGCATCTTGACTTCAAGGATAAATTACATACAGATAAGACTTAATTTATATACCATTGTTCCTTGCTGACTGGTTGAAAATTACATCTATTATTATTCTTAACTACATTCAAAATACATTCAATAATAAATTGCATGCAATAATATAAAATGCAAACAATAATATAAAGTGCATACAATAATATAAATACAATTCACAATATTACCTACACAAGCAACACATTACATCAAATATAACTTGTACTTTTTTCAAATAACATTGATTGGTATCCAATAAAACATTGTGCCAGTTAAGGATACATTTTTTCACCTTACCTGTTCAACCTTTACTGTGAAGCCATCTTCAGAAAATCAAATTTGGAAGAAGAAAGCACCAGTTTTAAAATTGGAGACCAAAATATAAACAACCTGTGCTATGCAGATGACACAAAGCTCATCACCAGTAGCAAAGAAGACGTGCTGTGTCTATTGAGAAAAGTCAAAGCCGAAAGTCATAACATGGGATTAGAACTGAATGTAAACAAGACAAAGATTATGAACATGGAAAATGACAAAGATTTTGAGCTTGAAAACAATAGAACAGAATTTGTAAAGAATTTAAATCTCCTGCGCTCTTTTGTAAACATGGAAGGTAGTCACTCTACAATGAAGCCTCTCGACAAAATATTCAAAACCAAGAAAATAACACTTAAAACTACTTGTCCATGCACTCGTTTTCTCAGTGGTCAATTATGGATGCAAAAGCTGGACACTACAGAAAGGGAACAGAAAGAAGCTTGATTTATTTCTGTTTTGGATTCTGTGTGTGCTGTGGACCAAAAGAAGAACTAAAAAAAACTATTTTGGAAGAGATCAAACAGGCTATGTCACTCAAAGCCAGAATGATGAAGTTATGACACAACCTGCATCATTCATACATTGCACAGTATTGCATTTTGGTCATATCTTAATGATGACAGTGTACATGTATGTGCTGCTGCTCAATGTTATTCACATTTTTACTGGGTCTGATGATACCAATGACATTTATATGTCACTACCAGGTCATCATGTATTATAGTACACAAAACATCAATATACACTTTCTAACTTTGAGAAAACAAACAATTGTTGCTGCACGATTATTTATTTTGTAAAACTTTCACCATGTAACAAATTGGTAAAATGAGCATATTCAGTGATACAATGATCAGATAAACAAGATGCACTTATATCATACTAATTTTTTTACATCATAAACGGACTATGACTTTCTGTTCGAGCAAAAGCCCCAGCAGTTATTACAGATGGTCCACTACTGTTATGAGTACCCTGAAAATTTCTACTGTGAGGGATTGGCATAACAGTTAAGGTAGTTACCTCACACATTTATTGTAAAGTATTTGATTCTAACCTCTGTTTATTGGCTAAGCCTGTAATATTCTGCAGCCTAGTATTTACCTACAGTCTTTATGTTGACAAATGTGCAACACAGTTGTATTTACATCTCATATCCAATGCATCTGTGCTGTATTTTGCAAAACAGACAGTGTAGTAAAGAAGGGCCATATCACAGATGTTAAGCCTCAGGGAGTTCATGTAGTGAAAGGGTTTTATGTGATTAGCCATACATAGCAGAGCAGAATAAGAATCTTCATAATGCTGGGACAATGTCCTCCACTGAAGTCTACACTTTGCAGTGAATACTCAGGATGTATTCTAATCCCTGTATTGTGAAACTGATGACCTGAAGCATTAGTAATAGTGAATTAGACACATCTAATTTCAGCAGATCCTTCACTGTTTGGGTTGAATATGAAATATTGTTACCAGACATGAGCACATCCTCAATATTGTAATGGGGGCTATGGAAAATGTATTTATTTATTTTATTTTACATTTGTTGACCGGGCTAGTCTAACTGGATCTATGTCCATTTTTAGTAGAGGCCTGGGGAGATAAGCTCCAAGGAAACAAAATAAAATCACATATATAAAAATTAATGTATACAATGAACATTGCAGGTACAGTACAGAGAATAATCAAAGAGGTCATTCGTTCATAACATAGTACAAAATATACAGATACAATTAGTACAATACAAAATGTAGTTGCAAAAGATCATGACAAAGCTTATTTTTTGAAATGCTGTGGATTGCATGTTTGCTGAGTAAATTCTTCAGTAACCAGTACTAAGATGAGCTAGATAGCCAACTATTCCATATTCACTGACAAGCCTTAGAAAACCTAGGTGGTAGCTTATATAGTCACCAGTGTTCAGGGGAATAGGTTCATACCCTCAGGAGTATTTGGTAGAAATCACTACCTGGTAATATGAGTCAGATGTCATTCAATTTTTTTTCCGAAGGATGAAGCCCTGACTGTGTCCTAGATGACCAAGATACATACAGTGTCCACAAGATATAAAAATAAAGATAAGGCAATTCTTCCTTACTGCTTTCATTCAGGAGTCTGCGTGAGGATGCTCTGTGGAGATATCCAAGGGCAAGACATCAGGTTGTAAGATTGTAGTTCAGATACCTTGTTAGATAGGTAAGCGTCACAAAGAAGATAGAGGCTACTCCCTCATGGCATTATTGCATGGCATCCAAAAAACATTTCCCAACATGTTAGGGAATGGATATGGTTCATAAGAAAAAGACTGTGCCTGCATGACTGATGTGTGGCCAGAGGGTTATCAGTTTCTCCTACCTTCATATTGCTACTACTTATCTCATACTTCACTAGTACAGTGGTCCTCCCTTCTGGCATCTTTTTTCAGGTACAGAGAGCAAAGACAGAGCAGGATCAGTGGGCATCAGCCGACTGTTTATTTGACAATGGGCCAGTATTAGAGTGGAGTTATTTCGCGAAGTGCAGTTACAGTACTTCAAAGAATATTTCACAAAGTACAGTTATTTCAAAGCATATTTCACAGAGTACAGTATTTCGAAGAGCTTATTGTGCATTTGACTATTATTACAAGTACCTAGTGCATGTGAAGGTTTATCAATAATTACTAGGGCAATTTTGCATTGTGTTTTACTAAAATCTGTGGGCATGGCAGAAAGATTTCACAGACTTGTATTTGATAACAATATTGCAGAAAATTGGAGTGTGTTTAAGCAGGAATATGATACTTTCATATAGGCTGCTTTTTCTGACCAGGACACATGTACAAAAGCATTTATTCTACTTACTTTAGCTGGTTCAGAGGCCATTGAAAGAAAATACTAATTTGTGTATGCACCTGCTGTGTTTGCAGAGGAGGGGCAGACCACCATATAGTGGCACCGTTTGAAACAAGGAAAGACCCAGAGTGCTTAAAACTTAAATTTAGAGAAATGTGTAATCCCCAAATAAATGTTACAGTGGAAAGGCACTTATTTTACACAAGGGATCAAAAGTCTGGTGAAACTTTTGCAACATATATAACTAACTTGAGAAACAAGGCTAAAAGTGCAGATTTGGTGATTTGAGAGATGAGTTGATAAAAGACAGGCTTGTGTGAGGTATTAATAATGACACAATCGGGAAGATTTTGCTTCAAGTGATTTAACATTAAATAAGGCCTTTGAGATTTGTCAGATATACGAGCTTACAGAAAAGACACAAGTATGCTTACAAATTAGAATCGCAGTGGAAGGCACAGTGCAAAGCTCACATTGATAATATGCAGCATGTGGTTAAAAGAAACAGGCCCAAGCACATGGCAGCTACTGCAGTCCTGTAACAGTCTCTGGGATACCCCCAAGCCATTCCAGCAAATCCCAGTGCATGTTCAGTGAAGCATAAGGGTGAGTAAGCAAAGTCAAAACATGTGCCCACATACAGCTTTATAGTCAACTGTTGTAACTATGGTGGTAATCACAACCCAAAAGAGAAAAGTGCTTAGCTTTTGGTCAGCAGTGTCATTCCTGCAATAAGAGGAATAATTTCAAAAGATTTTGTAAATTAAATAAGGCACATTCTTTCATTAAAAGTAGACATAACAAGAGGCAAGTTGATCACTTAGAAGGTTGCAACCCTACTTTTTATGTTGACGGTGTGTCTGTGCTTGGTGAAACAGTCAATGCAGTAGATATGTGGTCAAAAAATGAAATCTTTTGTACTGTTTGGATTAAAGGGAGTCCCATACAACTCAAAGTAGGTACTGGCTGAAAGTGCAGTGTGATGTCAGCAGAAACATATGCTAGAGTAAAAGCTGCTGAATAACTTGATTTATCAAAGTGTGCAAAGCTTATTGCTTATGGTGGTGAAGAGATTAAAACCGAAGACTCAGTAGTGCTTTCATGTTACTTTACTGGGAACAGCTATGCCTTGCAATTTTTCATAGTCAAGAGACACTTGCAGCCATAACTGGGCTAAGGAATTGTTTGAAAATGGGACTGCTTTCACTTAATGAAGAAGTCTACCATGTAAGCCTGCATGACTACAGTTCAAATTTCTGCCAAACTATTTTTTCTGAGTATGGTGATATTTATGCAGACAAACTAGCCAAGCTACAAGTTGTGTACAGTTTGAAGTTAGACCTAGAGGTCAGCCCAGTTGTCAGACCAGCACAGAAAGTTCCAATCGTTATGCAGAGCAGAGTCAAAGCCTAGCTAGAATATGTATGTATTGATCCAGAGATCTGAAAAAAAGTATTAAATTAAAAAGACCTCATCATCCAATGCACACAGACAAAGAAGTTACTGGCCTCATGCCAAATGCCACTTTTTTTTCTGTCAAGAGTTAATTTTTTCAAATTTTGCTTGACTAAAAATATTCATTATTTACCACATCTGGTACACCTTTTGGAAGATACAGATTTCTGAGAATGCTGTTTGGAATAATTTCTGGCAGTGAAGTCTTTCAGTGTGCAATGGAGCAATTTTTTTCTGGCTATCCCTGTGCTCTTATAGTAGATGGTATTGTAGTAGGAGGCAGCGGTGAAGTCGAAGATGAAAGAAACCTCAAGAAAGTTTTGGAAAGAGCATGTGAAGTGAATCTTAAGCTGAATCCCCAGAAGTACAAATTCAGGCTATGAGAAGGTACTTATGTTGCTGACTTGTTTATCAATTCAGGCTTATGACCAGATCCTTCAAGCAAACAGCAATGTCAGCTCCAGACAATATTAAAGCCCTGCAACGTTTTCTTGGCATGGTCAACTATCTAGGCAAGTTCATTCCAGAGTTAAGCCAACTTTCAGCACCGCTTAGGTAACTGACATGCAAAGATGTAATTTGATCGTGGTCAGAACAACACCAAGGAGTATTTGATGTCCTGAAGCAGAAAATTGCCAACACACCAACTCTTAGCTACTATGATGTTCACAAACCAGTTACTCTTTCCTGTGATGTTTCGAAATTTGGTCTAGGTGCAGTCATTCTTCAAGAAAGTAGACCTATAGCTTATCCATCAAGAACTCTTAGCCAGACTGAGATACAGTATGCGCAAATAGAGAAAGAGCTTTTAGCAATTGTGTTTGCATGTTCGAAGTTCCATGATTATATTTATGGTTGACCTAGCCAGATCGAAACTGGTCACCAACCTCTAGTTACTATCTTGAGAAAGCCTATGCATTCAGCTCCAGCTAGACTGCAACACATGATGCTGAGATTACAAAAGTACAATTTCAATCTTGTTTACACACAAGACAAACTTCTTTATCTAGCTGATACTTTATGCAGATTGCCCAGAAAAAAAAACACAGAACAGCATAACAATGAGAAACTTGATTCTGATGTCATGGAAGTGATAAATTTTTGTTCCACACATCTTAATGAGCTCAGAACTCACACAGCTTCAGATCCAATTCTCCAAAAGCTAAACTTCTTTATCAGTTGAGGATGGCCTTCAAAGCAATCTTGTTTACCAGTAGAAGTACAACCTTATTTTCCATACAGAGATTAAATTTTGTCAGACAATAGCATCATCATGAAAGGTACTAAAGTGATTGTTTCAAAGGTCTTGCAACAAGAATAAATTCAGATTTTGCATCTTGGCCACCCAGGAACTGATTCTACCAAAAGAAGGGATAGAGGGCTAATATTTTGGCCATCTATGTCAAGAGATATTGAGAAAGTACTTTCATCTTGTTCAATATGTAATAGTACAAAGCTACAGCAACAAAAAGAACTACTTCAGTTAAGACAGATTCCTGAACTATCCTGGTTGATAGTAGCCATGGTTGGTCAAAAATATTTGGTGTTAGTAGACTCTTATTCAAACTGGTTTGAGATGGACCACCTTCCCAATCTAACTTACAATACTGTCGTTACTAAGTTGAAGTGATATTTTTCTGTCTATGGTAGTCTGCACAAGAGATATTTCTGAAAATGGTGCACAGTTTACTAGTCAGCAGTTCAAGAGACTTGCAGAAGCATGGGACTTTGTTCATGTTACAAGTAGTGCTGCATACCCTCAGTCAAATGGCATGGCTAAACGTGCAATTCAAAGTGCAAAACAGCTGTTAGAAAAATCCAGACATGACAATAGCAATGTTTTTCTCAATTTGTTAAATCTCAGAAACATTACTCATGATGATCATATTGGTTCACCTGCCCAGAGACTTATGTCGAGACAAACCAGAACCACACTACCAATCAGCAGTAATGTATTGGTTCCAAGTGCCAAAAACAACAAAGCAGTAAAAGCCCAAATGTTGAAAAAGGATTTGTCCCCGATGTCTTTCTGTAATACAACCAGCAAACTTCTCCATTCTTTACAAAAAGGGGAGATAATGAGGGTGCAGAGATCACAAGGTTTGGATCACATCGGATTTGTGAAATGTTTGTGTCAAGAGCCGAGATCACAAATTGTGGAATCACAAGGAGTGGAATTCAGATGAAACTGGAAACATTTGTTACCAATGTCCGAACCAGTGTTACAGCATCTTGCCTGTGACAAAGACTAGTCCTCAAAGTGACTTGTCCAATGTTCCTGTTCCAGAGAACATTCCCACAGGAATGTCAATTGCTGAGAAAATTCCTGAGACTCCTCAAGCAGAACATTCTCCAGTGACTATCCCTGTTGCTAAAACCAGTCCTAACTTTTATGTCATGAGATCAGGTCATATCTCAAAATCTAGTTCCAGATACACGGCAACCTGGACATGACTGTTGTTTTTCTTTATTAGTGTCTATATAATTGCATGCCTATTCAATTGTCATTGGTTATATGAGATAGCTCAGTAAAGAGGGAGGATGTAAATCAGAGTGTGTGATTTACCTTTAAGAAGCTTTCCAGTGAGTCAGCACATGCATATAAGTACTGAGCACGTGCAAACTAGAGTGCCATTTTGAGTGAACAGCCAGAGTATCAGCATGCAAGTATGTAGTCAGTTAGTTAGATAGTTCATTTAAGTTTAATGCTCCTGCCATTCATCTTGATGTATTTGTATACAATAACTTCTTAAACAAACACCCAAGCCTCAACATCTTCATAATGCACATAAAAAGAGTGAAAATCATTACCCGTCCTCTCCTGCTACCACTGGATACTGTGCTCTAGCTACCAGATGTAGCTTTGGGAAAATGAAGCAACCACTGAGTGAACAGAAACATATTCATGTGCAAGCAAAGACCTTGGCAGTGCTGACAATGGGGTAAATAAAAAGTAAGAATCAGACTGGGCCAGAGATCACATGATCAAACAGCATCATGAGAAACTGCTGGCATGATTTTAAACAAGGATGATGTCTTTTTGTATCCTGCAGGTTTAACACTCCAAAGTAAGGGGATCAATATTGGTGGGAGCGCATGCATTACTCAACAAAACAGTGAAGTCTTTTAGGGTGACAGCATTGTCGTCATATCAGTAACTGCGCTGGAAAGTATCAGGAATTTCAAAAGAGTGTCACGATCCTGCATAATATTTCTGTATGAGACAATCATTTTCTACTTACTTAATAAGCAGATCCAGTTACTTATCCCCAAAAGTTGTGCTGCATTCATGATGTGACACAGAGCTGGCCTTTGCTACATATACTCATGCTTTGCCTTCTACCATGTTTCATGCAGTTTTCTGAAATAACACATTTCTGACTAAGTGCAGATGGCCACTGCTTCCCACTTTTGTGAAGATGCTTTTAAAAATTGCATGTATACCACATAGGATGTACATAACAATGGGACGGAACATAGTGCTGGAAGATGATTAACCCTATTTTTTTCTGTTCTGATGCATGGCTGTATAGTCAATAGCATCTGTTTTGGTCATCTGATTTGAACTACAATATTTTTCATGTTTAAATTAATATTTTCAAAGTCATGTGTTATTGTAAGGTAGCAGATCTTATGTGATGCATTAA
Organism: Protopterus annectens; assembly: GCF_019279795.1. Taxonomy (NCBI): domain Eukaryota; kingdom Metazoa; phylum Chordata; order Ceratodontiformes; family Protopteridae; genus Protopterus; species Protopterus annectens. The sequence goes on from NC_056726.1 coordinate 1,919,433,583, forward strand.
AAAACATTACTAATACTCCAATTCTCTTTGGTAGACTTTAAACAAATTTAGGTATAAATATTCTTTATATATTAAGTTATGCATATTGTCATAATTTTCATATTTAAATTACTATTTACATTATCAGACACTATGAAAATAATTGGTAGATCTCACATGAAATCTCATGCGAGGAGGAACAAAATGCTCTAATGGCATATTTCCAGCTTAAGCAGTTTCTTAAATATTGTAAGTCCATTACAAAACTATTCAAAGCATTCTAACCTTTACTGACTTATTCTGACAATTTCATTTTGTCCTGGCCTCCTTCAAATAACTCATACCAACACCAAAAGACATTTGACGACTTTTATTGATATTACATAACCATTAACTTTATTCATGTAAAATAAATAACAGTAAACTTCACAATTATCGAACAATCTCAGGGCAGCGTATCTACTCACCCTGGCTGAGTCATACATCAGGGTAGCATACACACTCACCCTGTTCAATCATCCATATGGGCAGCGTACCTACTCACCCAACCAACCTTAAACGGGCAACGTACTGGCTCGCCCTTTCAAATCAACCATCCTCCAACTAAATTCACTTATTGCCAAACAGTGTCCATCAACTCACTTGATCCGCAAATCAAAGCCATTACTACCTTTACCTAGAGGAGGAACAGAAGAGGATAACCCTGTCCCTCTTCTCTGCCCTAAAACTAACAATAACGCAAAGAAAAAATTTTGGAGATGGAAGGAGGGTCACCAACTCACGCCTGAATGTGACACCACTTCCTCTGATCCCAAATATATCAGCTAAGCTAAGTCCCTCCCTAACCTATCTCACTTCCCCTAAACCTCTCAAACCACTTACCTCCTTATTATCCAAAAGCCTAGTACCTGTTACCTGCCTTAACCATACCAAACTCCCCTTCTCCTTCTCCATTTAAAATAACCCCCATTTTCAGCCACTAAAGAGGATCCTGGATAAATTGGTTTGTCCCAAACCTCATTTAAAACATGGAATGTAATAAATGTTACATTTACTGATAAATGTATGGTAAACAACCTACAGCTCTGCTCTACAGGGGAACATCAGTGGAAAACATATGAAGAGTGGATGGTGAACATTTTGTGTTCAAATAAGTTGACATTTTGCACCAAATTTGGGATAAAGCTCAGACTGCAATCTAAGAGACTTGAGTTTAAAAAGTTACTTGATAGTTGGGAGCAGTCAGTCAAAGTGTGATTGTAGGGCTGCATGGCTAGGATAGTTCATATAGCTAGAAGCAGGCAAGTAGTAGTATAATTAGGTGCGTCATCACATCCACTTGGAGGTTTACAGTTGAAGTTGAAACCACAGATTGGGAATATGGGCCTGCCTTACTTAGTCTGTGATGGTGGCCTCATTAATGTGTGAATGGGAGAACTTTTATGAGATGCAGAGCCCCACAACAGCTACCACAACCTGAGTTAAGGCATTACTAGAAATGTTTTCATTGTTTTAATTTCTGGATGTGGGGAAGGGCTAAACATCCCCATGGTTGCCTAGAAAATGTTTCCCTTCATTTGGTTCTCATTCCAAATTGGAATTAAGACAGATGAGGGATGCTTTTGCTTGACAAGCATGAAAGGAAAAAATCAACCAGAAATAAAGTTCACAATAAACAATGTGGATGTTTGTTATTTCCTTTTTTTTTTTTTTTTTTTGCATAAAGCTGATGTTTATCCAGAAATGCAGAAACAATATTTTCCATCCTTTGTGTAGGACATCAGTGAGAATGAGAATTACATTGATAGGAATGCGAGATGGTTTCTGTAAGCATTTTATAAAAAGCAATCTGGAGGTAAACAGTGCTTTTCACACACACACTGTTTTATATATATATATATATATATATATATATATATATATATATATATATATATATACAGGCACACAACTACATCTGTATCTAACTATTTATAGACAAAGAGATGGATAGATAGATCAATAGCTAGATAGATAGATAGATAGATAGATAGATAGATAGATAGATAGATAGATAGACAGATAGGTACTAAGAATGACTGAAGGTACTTTTGACTGAAAAGGCATTTAGTTGAAAATCCTGTAGACAACATATACACCACAAACAAGCTCTGCCTCCACACCCTCCCCCTTAATTATGTATTCTAACGCCACGTTGCATACCAGTGGAGGAAAATAAAAACTATAGACAGTGAATCAGTACTGGCACACAAACAAACCTATAAATGGGGGGGGGGGGGGGTTACAGCATGACAGTTGGTATTGCCAATACACTCAGAGATCTTCAGAATTATTCTTCGCCAAATCCCCATGCACAAAAACAACACCTGAAATACAATTTATATTATTTTGACAAAAATGGCTATTCAGTCAAATGTACTTTAAGTCATTTTTTTACTCATTGTACTTCAGTATGAAATGATAGACAGCTATAAATGTATACACAGACAGACACACACACACACACACACACACACACACACACACACACACACACACACACACACACACACACACACACACACACACACACACACACACACACACACACACACACACACACACACACACACACATATAGATAGATAGATATATAGATAGGTAGATATATGTGTGTGTGTTTGTGTATGTGTGTGTGTGTGTGTGTGTGTTTGTGTATATATATGTATATATATATATATATATATATATATATATATATATATACACATACATACATTTTATACCAGATGCAAATTGGTTACTTCTTGTCAGTGGTGTAACAAATATCTCACTCACCTTTGGTGCTGAAAGTTGCAGGTTCTACTCCTATCCCGGTATAACAATTGCTGAGAATAAGAGGGGTACTGCACTCTTGACTCTGTTGTTTTTTGGATGTGACATTAAACTGAGTTTCCATCTTTTTAAGATGGTGGTAGCTCAGATGGATATAAAGCTCCTATAGCACTTATCAGAAACAGTAGGTAAAGTTCCCCAGTGTCCTAGCCAAATTTCCCCTAGCAGGATAAGTAACACCTTAAAAGGGACCAAGAAGATTTTCAGTCACTCAGATTAAGTTTAGAGCATTAGAACTAGTAGCTGGAGGAAAAAGAATGGAATGAGAAAAAAAAAAAACCTTTGCTGGCCATTATTTTTCATAGTTTTGAGTTGGCTTAAGATGTTAATTTACTGTAAAAGCATAACGCCTTTCTAGCTAATTATACAGCTGGGGTTTTGACAGAGACAAAAGTTAACAGGCACAGAGCATAAACTAAGACCAGAAAATTCCAGTCCCCTCCTTGATCTGCATCTGTATTTCTTTTATGTTTGAGTGAGGTCTAGTTTGGAGTTATGATGTACCAAAGAATTGTTAGTAATTGATTCTAAAGTAACATTATGTGAGATGATGAGGGTTTACTGAAGTGACAGACACAATGTATAGTATTTTCAGAGAGATTATCATTTTGGTTACTAATAACAGCTTCTTGAACCTTGCAGGTGGATGTGCTTATTTGACCAACAGTACGTGTCTGTTTTAAGAGAACATCATTTTTTTAAATCACAAGTCTCTTCTCTTGTGGATGGTACATAGTAATAAAAGTGGGTTACATGTTTGACTGTACCCTTCTTTGTCATGTGAAGTTGGTTGAATACTGAGTCACAGTACTGAAGACATTGCTTGTTTTACTTGTAGACTCCAAGGTTTGGAGAATGCTACATTATTCCCTACAGTTACGGTTGGGTAAAGTCAGAAAATTTTGAAAGAAGGAGCAGATCATCTACAATTCAGGATTCTGTCATGATATTCTGAAATTAAAACTATATGCTTAAATACATTCAAAGGACTGATCTATCCAGGTCCAGTCTATGACTCATACACGTTGTGCTTGAGTAGCTGCAAATGAAGCTGGAGAAAGCCAAGCAAAAAAACTGAGATGAGGTGTTACTCACTGACTCACCCGTGCAGGGGGAAGGAAGAACTACAAACCACTGCAGGGTACCAACATAGGAGAAAATGGCAGTGTTTGGGCCCAGATGGTTCTGCACTGCAAGACAAGAAAGGAGTTTAGACATGTTTGCAAGGAGGCAAACATGTACATTCCAAGGCAACAGCACTTGTAGACCCACAACTGCTAGGAGAGGGGACAGTCATGGACAGACAGGTTCATGCAACCTGGCAGACGGTTAGATTTCCTAAGGCATGACTATGGCAACTTAAAGGAAAAAAATCTAATGATGCATCTCACATCTCAGACTGAGAAAAAATCATCTTGACCTGCTCAGAGAAAGAATGGGTCTGGCTCTTGCCACATAAGGACAAATGTATGATTTAGCCGTGTGCAGGCAATTAGACAATGGTTAGGGTCATACAGACAAAACAGCTCCAAAACTCTGAATTTCTTGAGGAAAAAGTTTCACAGCTAGAGCTAGCAAATAAAAGAGAAAGAATGACAAGTTTGCTTAATTCCATTTTCAGGATTATCTGTTTTTGAGAGAAATGGTTTTACTTTTATGTATGAACTTGGATAACTGTAGAAGTAAGAAAGAGTGTTGCCTGTGTTTTCAGAAACGCCCATACATTTTTTAGTCTGAAAAAACTATATATTCCCAAGTTACTATGTCAAATAGCCAGTAACCCTTCCAGATTGTTGCTTATATTATTAAGTATTCATGGAATATACCAGCAATATTTAATAAATATAGGGCGATTTTAATATCTTCCTCCATTGCCTAAAGTGAACAGAGCAAGGACACAAGTTTAGTTCCAGTGAATGAGGCTGACACAGATGTTATGCAACGTGTTGTGCTGGCTGATTGATCTTTGTTATGCAGTGGTTTTGGATATTTTGGAAGACTAGGAATCACTGTAGCAATATTAGATTACTAGGAGGGAGGGACTGTATCACCTTGTAAGACTTCGTTACATTTACTGGCTTAGACGTTAACACTTCCTTGTGGGATTGAACATTTAACTTTTGTAAAAGTCATCATATCTTGAGACATTGTTTATGTTTCTATTAAAAGGTTTTAATTTGCATACGTTAAACATACATATTTTTTTAATTTATTCATTTTGTTTTAAAAGGATTTAGGGTTTTTTTTTTTTCCTTTTAATGCTTCCATGGTAACGGATGCATTGGACAAAGGCAATTTGGCTGAACAATGGTTAGCTGAATCATGTTTTCAGAACAGTGATTAATAAGCCAGTACTCTGAAGTCGGATGCACCTCTACATTGTGGTATGGAGTTCTTACAATCCACAAAATAGCACTCTTTCTTTATTGTTGCCCAGATGTACTTTTGACTTTTTCAGGCAATAGTACATTCTATTAAATAATTTTTAGCTAGCGTTTCTCTTCCATAAAAGTTCCTAATAAGGAACAGTGTTGATTCTATATTACCATCGGTTTTGTGCATGGAATGTCACCAAATACATTGAATTAAACCTTTACTAGATAAAATCCCTACAGATGCACTAACATGATTGGGCAAGCCTTACCCATGGTTGATTTCTCACTGCAGAATCTTCCTTGTCATTCATCTGCTTCGCATCTGTTATCATTTGTCTCGCTCACAACATAATGCTCAGCATCTGTAATTAAGCCTCTCACAAACTGCCAAAAACAGATACTAACTCGTATTTGCTATACTCCCATTCGCCCCACACTAACTAAACTTCTAGAAAAAATTGTATATACTCAGCTCACAATCTGTGTTCAACAATACCATCGTTTAACATTAAAACACCAAGGCATCTGGTCTAGCTGCAACATTATCACACCCCGTTGCTGCATGAAACCTAATTAAATATGGACAAAGACAATCTTACCAGTACTATCTTCAAAAACCTCACTAAAGTTCTTGGCCTTTTTAACCACAACCTTCTTTATCATAAACTACAAAAAGTTGGCATTGATTCAGATGCCTCTATGTGATCTGCTGATTCCTTGACAATAAATTATTTAAGATAAAACAGTCTTATTTAAATCTGAAACTGTCCCACTTCAAAATTATGAATGTCAAGTCAGTATTGTTATTCTCCACTCACCTATAATTCTTTACATGAATGATTTAGGTATGTTCATGTCAAACTGCTCTCACTCTGCAATGCAACCTCAGGTCAAAACTGATCTCAACTCCCTTTAGAAATGGCTAATTAAGCAATAACCCATGACGTGGTGTGGTATATTGAAGATTTGCCAATGGCTGGTGTGATTAAATAAAGCCAGCCGTGGGTAAATCTTCAATATACCACAACCACGGAGTTGGTTATTGCTATTATACAATGACATTATTTAAAAAAAAAAATAGTTACTTTTCTTAAGTAATGTCTTTGTATAATCGTACATTACTGTTCTTCCGCTGGTTGTGGTACACTGCTTCCTTCTTTTGATGTACTGAGCATGCATATGGGACTTGCATCCCATGCATACCCAGTACATTGATGCTTTGAAATGGAAGCAACAGAGAAAAGAAAGTCTCCATTGCTCCATTTTTTCTTATTTTCTTTTTTTTTTTATTTGTTAAACAGAAAAAATCGGTATATTGTAGGATTTAAACTGCGGTGGTGGTGCTGCGGTAGCATTGTTGCCTCACAGTAAGACGTTGTCCCATTTGATTCTCAGCTAGAGTGTCTTCTGTGTGGAGGCATACGTGAATGGGGTGTGCCTTCGTTGAAGGTTGTGCGTCAGGGCTGGTAACCAGGTACGTAAAAATCCACTACCAAACATTAGTGGACCGGAGTTCCGCTGTGGTGACCCCTAACTGGGAAAAGCCGAAAGACACAAACAAACACTGGCCTTTCAGCATGCACACTTGGGAATATTAATGGGGGTCATTGTATAATTAGTTATAACCCACAGATAAATCCCTGAAAATCAAAAAGATTATGCTGTCTGCCACTCCACACAAACTAGTTAAATCCCTCAAACCTATAAAGATCAAAGATATTAATACGATCCCAATAGAAACAGTATTCTCCTTCAAATACCTAGGAATATGGTTTGATCAATCCTTCAAAGCCATACTGAAAATATTCAGAACAAAATTAACATTGTTCAAATCTGGGCCAGAGAGCTCCCACCCTATCTGCCTACAACAGCTAATGTAGCAACAGACTGAAGTGTCTATAGCCAAGTTAGAATACAAACTATCCATTATAAGCAGTGTATCCAACAAAAAAATCAAATGTGTTGTTTTGTTACAATCTTAATGCCATGAAAACCAATCCATTTCACCAAAGCCAGCTAGCTCCCCATACAACTTATAGCTGACCTTCTGTTTGGTTTTCTATAGTTTAAACTCTCTAAGGCTGGCTAAATCCTCCAGCATACATCAAAGCTCATCACAAAATCCATACTTACTTGCTCTGAAGACTCCACCAAAACATGTCTACCCTCTGAACTCTGCAAATCAAACATTGCTGCACTGACCTTTGCTTCTCAATAATACTTGTTCCTAAACTCTGTGATATCCATATTTTCTCAAATAAAGGATTTGGAATTTTACTCCAAAATATCTGTACAGTTCAAAGCTTACTTCCACAATAAGTTTGAATGAAGATGTCTTACCCCAGGACACATCATTAACCCCAACCTCCTTCTGAAATACCATTTCCTTACTCCATATTATTCCACATGTATATATACAGCATGCAATGCCTCTTTTCAGTATGATGTGGCTGATGCACACCTTCCTTATGTCCTATCCTTGATTCAATATTCTGATGTATTTTAAGCCTTTTGTTCCTCTTTTGTGTCACTGTGATTTTGCTTTTTGTAATGTGTATTTGAGTTACATTCTTCTGGGCTGTACCAACAATTTCTGTTCAGTGCACTACCAAAATATAATTGTTTTGATTCCTTTGAAAATATTCTCAGGACCTGTAACTTGTTCCTTTGTACTAGATTACTAAGTGACTTGGAAGATTGTGTGCATGTTTTATTTATTTATTTATTTAGTTAGTTAGTTATTATTTATTTATTTTTTGGCATACTCACTGTTTCAAGGGAATGCAATGTATGTTCTCTAGCAAGTAATAATTTGATATTCATTTAGAGTTTATATTATTGTGTGGAACCTGTTTAAAATGTAACAGACATTCTTTAATTTGTCAGGTTCTTTTTCCTTTTCCTAGTTAGATGTACTATTTTCTTCAATTTTAATTATTGCAAAAGGATTAATGGAACAGTTGTTATCTTTTGAAATGTTACATTTTACAGATAACTCTTGGTACTGTGATTTTGGAAAGTAATTACAGGGTTTATTTATAAAAAGTAGTAAGATAATGCCCTAAATAGCAGACAGAATCATGTGGTTTGCAAGGATAATTGAAGACTAAGATTTTAACACATCATCAATGAAAACAGATTCATACAGTGAATTCCGTTAAACTTATAAATAGACAAATATACGAGACAGTATTTTAGGCTATTTAATTACTTTAGATATAAAGAAATGTAATTTTAGAAACAAATGCAATGCTTCTTCTAGACTAGATATCTTTTACATTTGAATTGGGAATGTACTACAGGAAAACAGCGCTGGCAACAATGCCCACATCGGATACTTGTGTTAGGACTTTGCAGTAGAACTGATATATTCATACATTCACGACAAAAATGAAAATAGTGTGACTCCCAAGAATAACTCAATGTGCTTAAAATTTAAGGTTCTACTTTGACTTACTTTCACTAACTGAACATAAACTATCAAGAATAATTCTGTTACCACATGATAGAATTTTTGCCATGTTGTGTCCCTAATGTTGTGGCTCTGTCTTTACATCCTTAGTTTCTTAATGTAAAGTGAAAAAAAATGCATTTGCTTTTATCCTAAGTTGCTGTGATCTCAGGGGTAGGTATATGTAGGAAGTGGAGCTACAAGTACAGCCCCAACATTACAAAATACAGGGGGAAGAGCACCACTGCAAAATACTTTATATTTGTTTCATATAAACTTACATATGTAAGTTGATCTGCCAGGAACCCTAGGTCAATAAGTAACCAAGAATCCAGTACATCAAACTAGACCTAGCTCTACTCCTTCATTTGACCAGCTTTGTAACACTTATTCTTGGACAACACTATGTGCCGGTGAAGAGCACAAGTCCTGCATTGTAGATGTAGTATTAGAAATAAACATTAACATCTTTACCTGAATATTTGTCTGCATTTCTACCTAGCAGTCTATTTGCCAGCCTGTATGTCTGTTTACATACATATCTGTTTACATATAATTGATTTGGTTATGTTACAGTAAGGGGTCCTACCTGTGTGCCAAGGTGAAAAGCTAGATATCTGTAGTTCTGTAAAGATTCAAAAGCTCTTAAAAAAAAACAAAAACTATGAAGCCAATTTATATTACATGATATTTTGTTCAGATCATGTGTTTTTCTTACCAGTGGGAACATGTTGCTACATTTTGCTACATTCTTTATCTTAATAGTAATTATTGTTATCCACATTCAAATGGATGCTCACTATGTTTTCGGTACTGGTAATGAGTAAAGTCTACAGGTTAGACATGCATTCAGCTACTGCATATGCAGTATAATTCAGAAATTTCAAAGGCAAGCAAATGAATAAACTGTATGCAAGAGTGATATTCATCTATAGTCAAGAGTTCTACAGTCTATATAAGTCAACTGGATTTTTTCTGTGTCATACTTCTTTGGCTATTTTATTGACACAGTAGGTCGCATTGTGCACAACTGGCAAACGTCTTTGGGAAAATTTAAATATGATGTCTGTACAAAATAGAGTTAAAAGAAATAAATGGAGTCAATTAAAATGATTATTCAATGATTTAGGAGTCCATTACTGAAAGAAGTAAGACCCTGTCATAAAGACATTTGCATGCCATGTTAGCTGATCAGATACAGTGAGAATCATTGATATCAAGGGTTACCTCCCATTATAAAAATGTTTATCTCCAGAATTAATGGATGTAAAACAAGTCAGTGTCAAGCTAGCAAAAAATAAATAAATAAATAAAAAATAATAAATATATATACATATATATATATATATATATTACATTCCAGTGAAACTTGCAGTTCTATATTTTGGGCAGTACAGTCATAAAATTAACATTAATGTACTGTCATTTTTCTTAATATTATTCATTTCCAAGTATAATACTTATAGGCTTATCTATTTTAATAAAAATGATAAATTATCCTGTCTTCGCAAGTCAGAGCAAATGTAAATCACACATCCTTGTCGTCTTATAGTCCCAAATATTATTTTCTTTAACAGATCTGTATGCCTGCATAAAATTTGTTATACTGAGAGTTTATTGTATAATATCAAGTCATGTCCTTGGGCTAAACCATGTATCAACTGTAATTTAGCTAGGTGTCTAAAAAGAGGAGGCAGATGGCAAAACTAAAACTAGTCTGTATCTCAAGAATAGACTATCATTCATATGCCAGTTAAATATAACAGAGCATTAGCAATATGATTATTGATCTCCTAGACAAATCATACAAAACTAAAACAGTATAGGTGACAGCAGTAAATGTCCTATCAGCTTATTCTTGAAATTATTAAAGTTAAACTTTATAATCAAAGTGATCTGTACCATTGGCATTATTATAGTACAAAGTAACAAGTGATCAAACAGAACAAAGAACTAGACACTATGTAGGCATTTAGAGGCATCTGTTAGTATTCTAAATTGCAGAAGCGAGGGCTAAACCATTGCAGTGAAGTTATTAGCATCTGATAATAGACCATTTATAAATATTCCCCAGTGAAATAGTTTCTCTCAGAAATCCATATACTTTTTTATGTTCCTAGACCTTGATTCCCTGTATTTTCCTGCATTTCAGTTGGATCACTATTACCTATTTTTTTTTTTTCAAATTTTTGTTTTCATCACCATCCCATTTCCATCAGATTCATATACTAAAGTAGCTATGCTGTATAAACAGCAGTCAACAGAAATTAATTGGATTAATCAGCTATGTACAAAGATGTGAATAAGTCAAGGTAATATGTACTCAGCTTGTGAAAGCATTGCATATGTGTGATATCCTATTTACCTGACAAAATAAATCAAATAAATAAACTAACATAAATAAAATATTTTATTTTATGCTTCCTACCTGCCAGACCACATTACTTTTTAATGATCCTTAACTTCTAATAACCCAACTATGGATCCCCTTATGACTGCTTCCTTAATGCTTATACCCTTTACTCAAACTCCAGGTGCCTTGAGAAGACTATCTTTTTGAGGCTCAGCATTAGCTCAGAGATGAAAAACATCTAATGGGAAATTGCAGGCATGGTTGTGAGCTATCCTAATGTGACAAGTTTGCCAAGGTACTAATCTAGGGTATAGCTAGGGTACTGATGTTGTTCTCTCTCATACTTGGTTTATCCTGACATGACCTGTGAGACTCCCATTCTCTAGAGGTGCACAAGCACTGAAATCCACCAAACTCATCCTCCTAGTATAGGAGAACTGCCAATCACATCACCTACTTTATTCTATTTTCAATCCCCCTGCCAGATATACAACAGACCAGAGTCCATTCCTAAATTCAGTTTGCCAGTAGCACAGTTGTAAACCCTGGCAGCTTCCTCCCTAAGTATTTTAATTATAAACTAGTTGTGATTCATGGATGTCACCTCCATAAATCACTTACAATCTGATATTCTAGACAAATTAATAAATTTAATGCAAACCCTTATTTAACCTACTCAATAGTAAACTGTCTCACAGAACCCAACACATGGGGATTATTGTAGACTTCACTCTAAAAGGCTCATTACTGATGCAGCCTCCTAGGGCTGGGTACTGGGACTGGCATTTTATTCCCTAATATCAAGAGTGATGTCTTGGGTCTTTCACTGACCATGTTTGTAAACAATTGCAGTCTTGGAGACATCAACTCCAGACAACTCCCAAATCCAACAAAAAGTACTAATATGTATAAAAAATGGCTCAAGGATATGGTACAAAACTAAATGCTAAAAAATATAACATTATGTCCTTTGGAAAATATGAATGCCCATGCACTTACCACATAAATGAAACCTTATCCTCAAAATTCGTATTGTTATCAGGTACGTGGACACTTTTGCAGGTAATGAACTTTCCTTATACAACCGTATATTGACGGTTATTAAAAAACTATCACTGAGTGCAGCATTAACAAATGTGTATCTTCTAGGTCCAGTGATATTATTACTCCTCCATTCTACACCATTGTTAAACCCATAACAGAATATAATATTCATTTTAACATGTACTGATGAAGACACATGATCCAACCTAAATTATTCTAACATTTACTTTCTAAGATAATAAAGCAAGTTTCATGAGCAATGCAGTATGCCATAAAGCTGTATTCCTCATTTCTATCTTGCAGAGAATCTTATCTGGTGATCTCTGCCTGGCCTACATGTCCTCAAATGACCATGTTGTATATGACTTGCATGTCTGCAAAACCCATAACACCACCAGTACAAGAGACCTAGACATACAGTGGAACAAAAACAGAACCTGCTAGTGGGACAGACTATTCTCCCAATCAACTCCTCTTTTCTAAAACAGACCTCTCCTTTATAGTAAACAAATTATTTCCCTAACCCTCTTTAAACACAGACTAGATAAATGGATGAAGAACCATAATTACATATCAGGTGTGGCCTGCAGCTCTTTATGGAAAGGTTTAACAAGTAGTGGTAATTACACTGACTCAGCATCCAATGATCAATCTGATCAACCGCATATTAATAACCTATTATCCTGTATGATCTGTTTCTGCATGGTAGCAATAATAACATCCACAACTGTACAGAAAAGCCCAAGTAAACAAAAAATAAACTGATACTGGATTTCTATAGTAAAAGGGATGAGGGAGTTCAGCATTGGGGGACAGAATTTGATGAGTCATATTTAAGCTTGACGTACTTTACATTTCAACAAATGTTGGAAAGGCCCCATATCAGTGACCCATATTTAACATATGTGGTAGAGAAGGTAGTTATATAAGCCTACTGCTTGTCATTGCACTTTCCCATTTAAATTACTGAGGTGGAATATGCCTTCATTGATAAATTAACCTCCACTAACATAAAGGTGATTAACCATTTCCAAACTCCAGGTCCGAACGTCACAGAGGCCCAGAGCTCTCCTGCCAGAAAGTTACTTTTTTAGCCTGCACTGCCATAGTCCTTGTGCTGTTATAAAACTAAAACATGGATATAGTGTACTGAAGGCAGACTATCCCTAAAAGGCTGTGCCTTGTGCAGCCTGATTTTTATGAATGTGCAGAGGTGTTTATCAGATTACCAAGCACAGGAATCCAAGTTATTCAACAGCTTTCTGTCTAAGATAGTAGCTTAAATTAATCACAACTGGCACTGCAGACATTTCATCATATATTTGTAATAAGCTCCAAAACCCTGGGATTCCAAAAATGTTTTCTGTATTGCAGTAAATAATTGTGTATGATGAGTGGCCACATGTATGGTGTAGGTGATTCTGAGCCAGGCTGATCAAGAACAAAGATGTCCAAGAAATCCTGTGGCACACAGAATATACTAATGGTAGTATAATGACACAGTAACGACCAACATTATTAAAATGAGGGATCCTGCATATGTGAACGAGGGTAAATGATATGGTGGAATTATTCAGCTATGTATATACTATGCTACTAAAGGTGCAATTTTTAGTGTAATGACTGCAGTGAAATCCTAGAGTTATAGGAGTTAAATTGTAGACAGATGTATTACATAGCCACAGTATTAACAAACCTGTATAGTCAACAGATTTACCAGATGATAGTCATAGTATACATATACACCATTGCCTTCTGAGTTGCCATGTCTTCTGTCTTCACCTAATATTTCATAAACTTTACAACACTGAAACTGTGGATTGTTACCATGAGGCTAGAGTCACCATGCAGGAGCTTGTCAAAAGGATTCACTGTCATTTGTAGGAATACCCATCCCTGTGGATATGAAGACGTATGTGGAATGGATATGATTATTAATACTACAGTGACTTTCCAGGAACAAGTGGTGGAGAAAGTAGTGTCCCAGGCATCTGCCTCAGACATAATACACAATTTCCTTGATGCCATGATACAGCATGTGGTGGAGCATAAGTAGTTTCTTTCTATTTCCAAAGGGACACCATGCAGACATTTTTCCCAGAAACTGAGACACAAAGACTGTGCCCGCATTAAAATAAATGCCCCATCTTGTGAGCTGAAGGAAGGTATGATAATGGCAAAGGTTTCCACTACATCAGTTGCCATGTCATCTGTAATGCACACAGCATAATCTACAATGTTTATGCTGGCCACCCAGACAGTACTCCTGACAATCTTATATTTATTTATTTATTTTACATTTGTTAACCGGGAGAGTCCAACTGGATACAGGTCCATTTTCAGTGGAGGCCTAGGGAGAAAGACTCCAATTACATTCATTTTTAACATTAAAAGCCATTTCTTGTGACATTCATTATAGGCAGACTACCATTGTGAAACTAAGTGACACATATTGTATACACTCTGAGTAATTATGAGAGCAACAGGTAAGACAGTGTAAACACATTCATAATTATGAGGAGCAATACATGGAATTCATTACAGTAGCTACTAGACAAATGAATGAGCACTTAGTAATGCTCTCTTAACATGCTGGAAAACATTTCCTATCTTGTAGTAATATTAGGACTATGGGTAGACTGAAAAGGTAGCATATTTTAGTGTGGTGCAAAGAGATTAGCTATATACTAGAGTGTTATGCAGGGGTGAGACAGGAGCAAAACCTGTTGTTCATGAAGTGAGTTTTAAGGAGTTTCTTAAATTGAGTGATGGAGTTGTTGGATATTAAGTGGGTGGGAAGGGAGTTCCAGAGTTTAGAGATCAAATAGCTGTAGACAGATTTTCCCACCTCATTGTTAAATTTGTTGACCTTTAGGTGATTTTGTGTGCTGGATCTTAAGGTTGTAGTAGTGGTGTGAGGGTGAATTAGATGCTGTAGAGCTGGGATTTTGTCTGACTGATTTAATATTTTGTGCACTAGTGAGAGCTGATTGCTTTGAAGTATTAGAGGGATCTCTAACCAGGTAAGTTTGATGAGACACTCTTAGTGATGAGTTTTATAGGATAAGCCTGTAGCAAATCTTGCTATCTTATTGTAGCATGATTTGAGTTTGTTTAGATCAGTTTTGCGATGGTTAGCGAGCACAGGGGAGGTATAGAGTAATGTAAACAGTAGGTGTGTCCTTGCTATTGTTATTTTTGAATGGTTTGAGAGGTAGTGTTTGTTTCAATAGAGTAGTCCAAGTTTTTTGTGAACTTTCTTATAGTTTGGGCAATGTGTAGATCAAATCTAAGGTGGTTGTCTATTTCCACGCCTAGCAACTTGGTGTGATTGGTAGGGGTAATAGTGGTATTGTTGTTGGAGGTGATAGTATAGCTGTCAGTGCAGGGACGGGATCTGTGAGAGCTAAAGAGGAGCAATTTAGTTTTGGATGGGTTAAGAATGAGCTGTTGGTGAACCTAGTTTTGCTAGAAAGAAGGATTCTTGTGTTTGGGAGAGGAGGTGATCTAGTGTGGGATCTGCACATATAATAGTGGTGTCATCTGCATATTGCACTATAGAGGCTTTGGGTGTGGTGGATGGGAGTTGGTTGGTGAACAGTGTGAATAGTAAAGGACCTAAGATGGAGCCTTGAGGGACCCCTAGGGAAACAGGCAGCAAGGAGGATATTTGGTTTTGCCACTTTACTCCTTGCTGCCTACCAGATAGATAGCTCTTAAACCAAGAGATAGAAGTTGAACTGATGTTTAAGGTGGAGAGTGAGTGAAAGAGTTTCATATGGTTGACCATATCAAAAGCTTTGGATAAATCTAAGAATGTAGCAGATATGATTAGTCCATTATTTCTGTGGTTATTTATGGTGTTAGTGAATTAGATAAGTGCAGTGCTAGTACTATGGAAGTATTATATCATAGGATCATAGGAAGTTACTAGGATATTGGCCCAGAGGCTCTTACAAGCCTAGCCAAGAATTTAGCCCAAGTTCCAATAAGTCAGTAAGTCAGGGGGTCTAGCAGGAACACAGGTGGAATCCCAGGGGTATATTTTCTGTTCCCTATCCAGTTATCCAGGTTGTACTTAAAAAGGGTTAATGAGGTACTCTGCTTGACGTGGAGACGGAGTCTATTCCACAAAAGGGGGAGTCTCTGCGATACAAATCTGTCCTGCCAACAAGTCCCACTGATGCCACAGACCAACTTGATGTCACTTATGTTGGTTACTTGAGTGGAGCTTGACTTGCAGATATGGCACACACGCTGCCTTCTCTGGAGTCAATGCATAGTAATTTTACCCAGGGGCATTGCATTAGTGACGCTGGGTATGATCAGGAGTGATGGTTAATGATACCTCTCAGAAGTCCACAGAATGTGGAGGACAATGGCTACAACTATGCCTATTGCAATCTGGGTTATTTCTCAGCATGTTTTTTGGCTTACTGAAGGCCTAAATTTCCTTACTGAATGAATCTGGTGATGCCGTGCAGTATAATATGTCACAGGTACTGAGTTACTTTCAGTTGTGCTATGTTACTTTACATAATTCTGAGAAAGCAGTTGCAGCTGGCAGTACCCATTAAAGTGATTGGCAGACTGTCTTCCATCATCCTAAGCTTCTGTGACATATAGACAGCATGCTCCTTGACAGCACTTATTTTATTTATTTATTTTTTATTTAACATTTGTTTACAGGGGAAATCCAACTGGAGACAGGTCCTTTTTCAGCAGAGGCCCTGGGAGAAAAAGTCCAACTATAAGTAGTAAGAATTACATAATTACATAATTGTTATAACAGTGGACCGACATCTCACTTATTTATAGTTTATACTATGATCAGTAATTTTTCATTCACTACATCCCATCAGGGGGGTCTATATTATAAGCACGGAAGACCTATTCAGTGAATATGAAAACAGCGACACATATTGTGTGAACCACGAAAACACCGAATGCCCTAAGCTGCGAAATTCAAAATCTCGAATCGTCATAGTTGGCCAACCCCACTGCCCGCTACATACTACCTACCCAAGTAAAATAAATAAACCACATACATACACTAAACAAAACCCTACTTCTAACCCTACACTAAACCTTGCATACATTACTATCTATGCACTTACCTTAACCCGCACCCTAACCCTAAGGTCCGTAACTATTGCACACTTACCTTAAGGAGCTATACCGCAAAAGGACCAACTATGACAATTCGAGACTTTGAATTTCACGGTTTAGGGTGTTCGGTGTTTTTGCGGTTCGCGCAATATGTTTCGCTGTTTTCATATTCGCTGAAAGGGTCTTCCATGCTTATAATATAGACCCCCCCCCAATCAGGTGCTGTCAGAATAGTGCCTTTCAGATTTAGCATAACCAAATGGAGGGTCTGTGGCAAGATCTCATCCGCTGCATGAAAAAATTTGCATTTTCATTGTTTGCATTTTGCAATCATGCTGTGCAAGGAAAGAACAACTTATGTGAAGATCATCAGTAGATATCATACACACTCCCTCATACAATCTACACACCTGTGCAGTTAGATGTGACTGATTTATATTTGTGGCCTGTAACGCACATACCTACACACCCATAAGTGCTGTTCATATACCTGTAGTACACTGGATACACAAAGGAGAAACAGAGACAAAGTATGCATGACATGTCCGGCCTGCATTTGAAGATATCAGGTAATAGCTTGCAACAAATCTCCACTACGATGTTGACTGACAGCTGACGATCCACATGGCATGCCTTTGGTTGCAAAGAGCTGCATTCATAGGCATGTATTATGAACCTATACAACAGCACCAACTTGTGCAGAAATGGGCATAAGGCATATAAGGGTAGATTTCCTGCAGACACAGTACAGGTACCTCCTTTAGTGTGAGAAAGCTGTGCATTTCAGATACAGAGTGTTACAAGCCTGTACACTATTTTGTAAGTGTCCTTCATGTATATTCCTGCAAAAATAACTGCCATTATTCTTTTTGTGCACAGAATAGATAACAATCAGTAATGCAGCCACTACTAAATAGGCAGAGGACATATCTGCAATCCTTAGCGCATAGATTTTCCTTTACTATGTTCCATATGCCACATTGCCCAGCAGTGCCTTGTACTGGGGAGTATCTTTCTCTCAAAACCCCCAAAATTCTTATACAGTTCAAGCATACTATGACTATGATAAAAAGTGCAGGACTGCAATTATCCTATATAGAACCATCTTTGGATTTAACAACCTGTGCATAGCCCCTCACAACATCACACACAAATGACACGTATAATTGCATTTGTATCTTGTTTCACATTGACAAGGAAACTTATTTCAAATATATGTGTTGTGGAACTTTTTATGTTGACCTGCATATGTGCATCCTCCCACATGTCCTAAGGTAAGCCTAGTTATGTTTGGAACACCTTATATTACTGCTCTTGAATGCAGCTGTAGCTTACAAACACAATTGAAAAAGCCCTTTGCTTATACAGTTTTAAATGAACAGTACAGCTGAAGGCAGCATTTAAGTACAACTTTTTATGTTCAAATTTGCATAAAAATATGTGTATCTCCTGATAAAGAAAGTTTCTGTACCTGTGACTGCAGCTTGAAGACTGCTACACAATAATCTTATAAAGTATGAAGAGGGTCAGGGCAGCTGTTGAGGATTATATGGCATAAATGATAGGCATTGAGCACAATGGTTATGCTAAGTAGGTACTAGTTGATGAATGGTATTGAACATCTGTCTCTGTGGGTTGTGCCTCTGAGTCATGTCATACTTAGATGCTCTCTCAGTGTTGTGCAGTAGCAAGAACACTGCAAGGTCCATTGAGCATCCATGTGTTTGAATCAATGACCCTGAAATAGACATTTGGAAATAGAAGTTACTTTTTTTTAGCCAATGAAGATGTTAAAAAGCACATACATTGTCAAAATTAGGCAAGGTACACCTTATAAAGGCATTTTATGACATATTTCACACCTTTAGAATACCATGACATGATGGTATTTTCTGTGATACATTATGGATACACCATGACATGTCATTCTCCTATTATGTACAATTTGTGCAACACATATTCCATAAGTCAATGCGCATCAGCATGACAGCCCTGTCTTAGTTCTGTGGAATGAGGCATGGTGATTGGCCTTAGACTCCAGGGGCACCATGTGTGGCACAATGCCCCAGTGGAGCAGCAAGGAAGGCAAAATCTCCCATAATCTGCCACATACAGCCCACCAGGAAACCTGACTAAGGTCTCATATGAGGGTTCCCACTATAAAGTGGATGCCTGTCACATTCCACCACTGAAATATCTGATGCTACCAAAACAGCCCAGTTTGGTGAGTTGGGCAGCCAGCATTATGGTTACTTGAGGTGTCACCACTTTGACTGTCTTATCTGTTTGGTAGAAGTCTTCAAAGTAAGGTCACCAGAGATGTATTATAAGTATTAGTCTACTGCAGAGATATAGGTTGTCTGCATAATTATATACGGCATGCAACTTAAAGATGTTAACTTTTTTTAACTTAAGAGGCCATACAGAAGAATCATCTTCTGTATCAGAGAGAAATAGAAAGGTATTCTAGACACAAGGGTGCATATTATTTAATATCTTTTCATGATTATAGTTATCTTACTAGTGTATACTTCTGTACTACCTCTCTGCCAATAACATACTTGTGTTTTACCATGGACAGGTACAACTGCTTATATTAAGCTGTACATTGTGTATGTATTGTACATTTAGTGGTATCCTGAATATGAGAACAATTCAGTTATACCTATTAGAATTAGACAACAGGATGTGTTTAGTATAGCAAGTGAACATAGGCTTAGCTACGTTCTAACTGAAGTCAATATGCAGATTACTATTCTCTTGAACGTGTTTTATGGCCACATCTACATACATCAGAATGGCTAGGTATGTCTCCCTGTTAAGACAGCACACACTAGAATAGAGGAATTTTGTATCATATATTTTTGAGCTTCATCAGACAGCACAGTTATAATGCTGTACCAATTGTAGCAGCTTATTGTAATTCAGTAAAAGTGTTAATTGTATTACTTCTCCATGTGCTATGCATTTTTTCTCTTTCCTCTCTTCTCATTTCATTTGCAATTATTTTCAGTTCAGTTTGTTATTTTACTTGAATCATTTCCTTTCCATGATTTATATTTTGTGTAGGAGCTGCCATAACAGCAGCAGTGTCATGGCCACTGCATGTAATTGACTAGCAATCCCAAACATCCCCTGCATGTTCCCCCACCTTTATCCTCGGTTGCCTCCCCAGCAGCTACAGTGAAGGACTGCCAGAAGACAACTTCTCCTTCCCCTGGTGGTGCTTCACCATGATGAGGTAGCATTGTTCCCTCTGCTGGCCCTGACAGAGGTCTGGAATGTATTACATGCAATGAACTGATGAAGGTTTTGAGTATCTGGCAGACCGATGTTGGAAACTCACGTCAGTCACCAAGACAAAATCTTCTTGCATTTGTGAAAGTTCAGTCACTGACTACACTTGACATCCCCACCTCCGGCATGACCTAGTAGGGAATGTTTTCAGTTTGCTGTCTGTCCTTCCTTTGGGCATCATCCGGCTATACTCATCCTAACTCCTTCCCAGTATTCCCTTTCCATGTTAGCTGTCTAATCTTCCCTGTCACCAGTGTCCTCCTTTTGTTTCTTTTTCCCTCAATTGACAATCTCCCCCAAACATCAGTTTGCAAGCACCTCCCTTATCATTCTTCATGTTATATGTTCATGTTCTGCTCCTGCTTCTGACACTGAGCTTCTTGCCACACCTTTTGCACAAGACTCTGTGAGGTGTTCATTGCAAGCTTTTCATCAAAAGAGAAGAACAGAAGATTTTATTTAAATTCTGCTTAGACATTTTAGATTGCACTTATAGGGGCCTGTGTAGTAGTACTTTTATTTACTTCTCCACTTTTGTCCATGGTTTAGCTAAGAAGGTTATCTGTTTGCATTTTTTAGTTTGTTCTGTGACCTTAGTTTTATAGGTTTGTATACAGTTGTGGGAAGATTGCCTATTACTGCAAGGTTTTAGGACTGTTCATACATTATTCTGCACTTCTATTTCTATAAGTTGAATTAGCTTTCTGTATTTTGAACACAAGGCTTGGGCCTCAGTCACTCTTGTATCTTCTTTCACAGTTGTAGCAGGACTGTGAACAACTTCCAGATTTTAGTGTCATTTAGTAATTTAATACAGTTTTACTTTTGTGCATAGCCTGGGGCTTGGAGTGTGGCAGGATCGCAGTAGTGCCACATACATTAAGCTAAAGGTTTATGTAATTCTAACTACAGGAAATGAGCTCAAGTTTTGTCTTTATTTGATTGGACCCCTTTATTAGCATGTCTGCTATATTTAGCACAGAGCTTCATGCACACATGGTCTTTTATTCAAGGCTCTGACAGGTGTGAGATACTAGCTTTTCAGCAAAAGAGACAAAATATATATTTTATTTAAATTCTGCTAAAATATTTTAAGATGCACTTATTGTGATGTGGTGACATTTATTTCCATGGTTTATCCAAAAAGTTATCTGTTTGCATTGTTTTAGTTTGTTCCATGCCCTTAGTCTTGTAGCTTCACTTTCAGTTGTGTGAAGATAGCTAAGAAGGTTATGTTTGCATTTTTTAGTTTGTTCTGTGACCTTAGTTTTATAGGTTTGTATACAGTTGTGGGAAGATTGCCTATTACTGCAAGGTTTTAGGACTGTTCATACATTATACTGCACTCCTATTTCTATAAGTAGAATTACATGTAAAAGGTAGCTTTTTGTATTTTGAACCCCAGCGGCAGATTCAGTCAGTCTTGTAGCTTCTTTCACAGTTGTGTCTGGTCTGTGATCCGCTGTCAGATTTCAGCCTCATTTAGTAATTTATTACAGTGTTACTAGCAAATTTCTGCATAGTCTGGTGCCTTAGTCTGAGACAGGATTGCAGTAGTGGCAGTATTCTGAATCTGGTTCTATGATTCGTGCTTCAATACATTTCATATTTGTTTGTGACTGCATTCTAGTGCCTTTCTCTTTACATTGCTACTGTTATCCCCTGCATTACCCTCCTGAGACATTAAGCTAGAAGTTTCTGAAACTCTGACACTAGAACTAGTGCTCGAGTTTGAATTTTTTCATTAAAAAATCCCACCTTTCTCTCATTGTGGTTTTAAAGGCTGTGTCTCTGGCTTCTACCCGTTATTTATTTATTTTTTATTTATTTAACATTTGTTGACCGGGAATGTCCGACTAGGTTCCACAGAGCCTGTTTTCAGCGGAGGCCCGGGGAGAAATGCTCCAGATGCATGTCTTTGGAATGTGGGAGGAAACCGGAGTACCCGGAGGAAACCCACGCGAACACAGGGAGAACATGCAAACTCCACACAGAAGGCACCCCAGCCAAGAATCGAACCAGAGAACCTCTTGCTGTGAGGTGACAGTGTTAACCACTGCACCACTGTGGTTATGGTAATCTGACTTCCAAAGACCATCCCTCCCCTCTTTTATTGCTATTTTCTGTTGTCTAACCTATTCAGGTTCTTTCCCAGCCACTGTTTTCCATATATTCATAATAGTAAGTGCAAACTCAGCAAACCAGTATTGCACTTGAGTAAATTTCCCTTACTACAGACTGTCTTCTGCTCATTTTAACAGAGCTCTCATCTACTGGAATCCCTCACCACACTCTGAGTTAAGCCTGTTCCATCTTTGGTAGATAGGAGACTTATTTTATCAATCTGCACTTCAATTAACTGTCAAATGCCTTGTCAAGGTTGTTTATTAGAGTTGTTTTGTTTCAGCATTACACTCGTAAGCAATCTTTCTTGGTGTTATTATAAGAAGAGGTGAGCAGTGACCTCTACAGACACAAATGTCCAGAAACTACATTTTATCTATAAAACTTCTCATAGAACTGAGAAATGTAACTTAGTGTGACTAAAGCAAATCCACTGGACAGAGGCAAGATTATAGCTGCTAGTTTGCACATTAAACAACATTAATATCAAATCTTAGCACAAACTGACCTAGTCCAGCGCCAATCCCCAGAGACCACCCAAGGAGACCTCCCTATAGCCCAGTCCACAATCTACAGTAAAGTAGCCCACCAAAATACAGGTCTAGACAACATGGATATGCAGTTTCCAAATATCCCCATAACCAGCTTGATAGATACCTGCATCCTGAGACAATGTAGCAATTGTCTCATGTTCATAGTCAGCCATTTAATCCTTTTAAGAAAAATAAGTATGCAAGAGATGCACATGCACAGTTTCACTGGACGCAAAGATCTTGCATGCAAACAAGGTTGTCATGAACACACTCACAACATCCACCACACTTAGTGTCCACTAAACGCACATAGACCAACTTATGCTGAGGCACTAAAAGGGAGTCTTCCCAAACCTTAAAGACATCCTAAGCCTATAAATGGCAATGCCTATCATCAGCAATCTCTAAAGCACTCACCTCAAGCAACAGCAAACACCACACATACCCCTACACCCAGTGGTGACCAAAGAAGAACACCCATAAGGCAAGCCTGCATATAACCCAGGACTCTTGCCATATGGGACTCCATTGTATGACAAACAGATTGAAAAAGGAGAAGATAATAGTTACTTACTTATCTGGAGCCAGGATCTGCCATGTTACTCAGGCACTCAAGTCACTGCACCACAAAAACTGGCATGCTTCTATCATATTCCATGTGAGTGTTAGTGACATAAGACATACTTGCCTTGATTTTATGAAGAGAGACATTGTTGATATATCTGAATATGTATCTCAGGCATGTATGTGCATTGAACAGCAGTCTACCTTCACATAAGATGATGCCACTGTAGAAACAAATGATTATTGAATTCAATAATTGGTTACGTTTCTGGGGTCTTTCCAGGGGGATTCAATATTTGTCAGCATGGGACCTGTCTCCATTAGGCTTCTGAATATTGGCCAAAATGTTATGCACACCGGTAGTGCTTTTTTAGGCAATACCAAATTGGCAAAAGTACCAGTGTAGAAAATAAATCCCAAGTGAACCTCAAGGTCTTACTGCTCAATGCTAGGAGAGTAAACAAGGAACTCCACACCCTACAAGCTTTTCTCACTTTGGGGAATGGACATCAGTGCCATTATAGAGGCATGGTTTAAACCCACAGAAAGTACTCCAGCAATGAAAGGCTTCAGTGTCTTCCACACATTTAGTCCATAAGCTGCACAGACAGGGACAAAAGGTGGAGGATTCTCAATCTATATTAGCAACAAGCATGACTCTACATTGGTTAAATAAGGCAATGTCCTGGAGTTTATCTATATGCAAATCACAAAAGACAGAGTCCCATATCATATCCTAGCAAGCTATACGAACATTATAAGTATAGTATTAGGAAAAGAACATTTACTAATGCTCTAGCTAGGCACATTTTGGACTATCCTGATCACTCTTTTAACTATATGGCCATTGATGGAATTAATATCAATCCAAGAGGGGGCTCAACAGTCCTCTATTTGGAGAAAAAAAGAGCTGGTATGGCAGCTAAAACTGAATGCATGCACATGTCCAGGGTTAAACGAGGTTAGTTTAGTTTATTGTCTGCTTAGATTAAAGGCCTTATAGAGATGAGTATAAATGAAAATATTTACTTTGATTTTTTTTTGTGCAGTTCTAATTTGCAACATAACTGCATCATAATTTATTTATTTCTGTAACACAGTAACTTTTTTACGAAGGGTTTCATGAAAGTTCTTAGTAATTTTTGGTATATAATTCTACAACATTTTTTTAATTTAATTATTTTTATATAATATAATAGTATTTTAAGCAATTATCATTATTAATTTTTCTTGAATGAATGAGAGTCAACACAACCCATATATGTTATTTATAAGAACTAGACTATGTATTCAAGTCCAGCTATGTTATATGGTCTAGTTGATGAGTCAAGGATCTTGGCTGGTTTAAGATGGAACCAATAGTGTAATACAACACCATATATAATATATGCTATATATAATAATCATACAGATTATGTATTTTTGCAATTTGAATATTTGATAGCTGTTTTTATTTTATTGTATAATGTTTTAGGAAGGATTGTAATGAAGTTGCATATGTGTTGGTTTAATTTTCTTTATAGCACTGCATACTGCTTTAAAATTGTTAGTTTTTAAGGGAGATTTATGATTTGTTTAATTGGGAGGGAAATTGATTGTGTAATTGGTACTGAAACACCTACTTAAGGGCACTTATTGCTGTATACTTTATTTGATGAAGTCCAATTGAATTTAAAGTCGGATGAAAGTGCTCATCTGTGATTACAATAAATGGTTAAAACGAACCCTCCACTTTTTTTGGTTTGCTTTTTGTTTTACAAGTTTGTTAGTTTACTTTTGTGGTTCTCAGTTTGTCATTTGTGATGGCCGAAGGAGTGGATATAGGTTTGCAACCACTTTATGACTCTGCTGGTATTACCACTACAATGGACAACTTAATGCTTAGTCAAGTGATTAAACTTATTCAACAGCTTACTGGGAAAGACAAATCTTTAGCAGCAGCAGTTAATAGAAAGGAGACATCAGTCTGTACAGACCACCTTTTGGGTAAACAGTGTGCACCAGCACACATTCCTCCTGAACAGACTTACAGTTCTGCTGCAGCGCAAGGTGATAGTCAGAACTAATGGACGCATACTTCGTGTTTGATACATAATTTACCAGCAGTGCAAACTTTTAACCAGCCACAGGACAAATATGTTTACCAATGTAATATCCCTAATTTTAATAAATGGCTCAGTAATAACATGGACTTACAAGCTACTGGGCAGAACAAGAAGGATACAATTCATGATACGCTGGATAAGCCTTGACTACAAAATGATGAAATATAAAAAGCTCCAGCTCGAGAATATTTGCTTACAAGAGTGTGTCCGTAGGTCCCAAAGGGACTTAGAATTTGGAGATACCCTACAGGACTCGAGCTTAATTCACTTCTACATTGTGAATTATTGGACTTTTTTAATAACATGGGTTGTGAATTTTTGACCATATAAATTAAATATAACAACCAGCTTATGGACAACTTGTTACAGGATCTTAAGAAGTTAGACCATGAACTTACTAGTGGTACTGAATATGAAAGGGTGAAGGAGCAGCATATGCACATTTTTTATAATATCGAACAACATCTGTCTAAAATACAAGCTTCTAAAAAACAGAAGTTGTATAGAGATATGTGGTTCATAGAAAAAGGAAGGCATAACCGGCACCTCCCCAATCTCAAATGTGGAGAAATAGGAGGAGCAAAAGAACTGCTCATTTTCCACAGCAGCCTCAATTTCAAAATTCTCTTCCTATTAGTAATGAAGAAGAGGCCAATGACAACTTCTCGGCCAGCCTGCAAGGAGAAGGATCTGATGTGGACTTCAGTAACGAATATCCACCGCTCAGGAGATCTGAGTGGATTAAACAAAAACAGAACCAACATTTGCAACAGGATTTTTGTATTCAACAATATGAATTCTTTCCTCAACAGCAGGATTGTCATCAATTATACCAAAGGGACCAGCGGAACACAAACAGTTGGCCACAACCCCCAGCAAAGAAGTACCCATAAAGGAACAGCAGGGAGTGGAATTAATTGAGTGCAGTAATGTCAGATTGGAGAATTTTAAACAATTTGCAATCAATCAGCCTCATGGGATAGACGTATTACATGTTATAGAGGTATGTAATACTGAAAAGGACTTTAAAGTATATAACTTTTCCAGTTTAGTTGTAACTACTGAAACTGCTGATCTGTTAGCAAAAGGGCTAACCTTTGTCCCTGATAAATATTCTAATTTACATTAAATTATTCTTGAGGAAAATAAATTTGAGATTATTATGTATGAATGAGCAATACACTATGAATATATTTAAAATACCAAGCACATAAAACCCGCCACTGCACCCATACCTATAACTCTTTGAAAAAATATGTGAATTAGATATAAGAAGTTTGGAAACTAGAAAGTTAAACAGAATGAAAAATAGAGTAGTAAGAACAAACTTGACTAAGGATGAAAAATATCTTGTAGACTTTTTGAAGGAGCAGAAAATCTGGATAAAGAAACCGGATAAGGCAGGAGGTTTGGCTATCATGGATATTTGTGATTACAACAACAAAATATTTGAAAGACTTAGCACAGAAGCATATAAGGAAGTTTCTTTAAATTAATTGAATGTAGCTAAGAGTAGAATAAATGGGTTATTAAATTACCTTCTTATTGAAGGTAGTATATCTGTTGATCAGTATAACTACCTCAATATGCTAAAGTTCCTACGATCTTCAGTGTCCTGAACTTACATAAGAATATTAACAGCCCACGCATGCATCCAATAGTGGATGGAAGGAACTCTATAACTTTGGGATGTGCTAAAGCTTTGGATTTAGAGCTTAAAATATTTTTAGTAGATGAAAAACAAATGTGTAAAGACTCTTGGGAATTTGTACGTATTTTCAACAACTTGGGTTTTTGTAAGGATGATATAATGGTAGCCATTGATGTGAAGGAACTGTACACAGTGATACCCCAAGATTTGGCAAAGGAGTAAATAGTTTAATTTTTACATGCAAAAGGTATTGCTCATGAAAAAATTGTATTTGCATGAGGTACTGTTAGATTTCATCCTCACTAATAATTTTATTTATTTTGAGGGCAAGTACTTTCTGCAAATAAGTGGAGTAGCGATGGACTCATCATGCGGAGCAATTTTTGCTAACATGGTAATGGCCCACTGGGAACAAATGTTAATCTTGAAAGGTGACTATAAATCTAATTTAAGATTATATACAAGATACCTTTATGACATTTGTATAATTTGGAATGGTACTGTAGAAGAATTGCATCAATTTATAGAATATATTAATAGCACTACACAAGTTTTAAAGTTTACTTCCACGTATAGGATGGATAGGATTAGGAATCAGTATATTAGAGGGTCAGCTCATGTTGGACAGTTTGGAGACAAAGCAAGAGAGAAGAGATTGCGTTGGTTTGGACATGTGCTGAGGAGGGATGATGGGTATATTGGGAAAAAGATGCTAAGGATGGAGCTGCCAGGTAAGAGGAAAAGAGGAAGGCCTAAGGTAAGGTTTATGAACGTGGTGAGAGAGGACATGCAGGCAGTTGGTGTGACAGAGCAAGATGCAAAGGATAGGAAGAAATGGAAAGAGATGATCCGCTGTGGCGACCCCTAACGGGAAAAGCCGAAAGATGATGATGATGACTTCCACGTATAGTAAGGAAGAACTGTCATATTTAGATGTATTACTAAAAATAGATTTGGTCAGCAATAAATATATTTCTACCACTTATCATAAGCCGACATACTCAAATTCTTTTCTGCACTGTACCAGTTCACATCTGTACCATCAGAAAAGATCTGTGGTAAAAGGGCATCTGGTTAGAGCAGTGACAATGGTCTCCTAGGACAATGATTTTATAAAAAAATGTGAACTGATGAGTACTATGTTTATGAGAAGGGGTTATCCACTTGGTTTAGTACACAAATTAGTATTAGAAGTAAGTAATAAGAGAAGGGAGGGTTATTTTTGCCACATATTATCTGATAAAAATATCACAGTAGACAACAATCAACAGAACATCATATTGGTTCAGTGTGACACTAATATAATTGATAGGAATGAAACAGCTATTATTGCTCAATACACACTGGCTTTTATTACAACATACAGAACTGATTATGCATTTATTAAATGGGTCTTAAATAAGAAATGGGACATCTTCAAGATTGAGACACATATATAGACAATTTGACTGAAAAACCTAAAATTGTATTTTATAAGGGGGTTAAGTTTCAAGAACAATTTTGAACAAATTAATAATGGTTATAGATTTAATACTATTAAAACAATGTCAAAATGTAGACAGTGTCCTTATTGTATTACGATAAGGACAGGTAAGGACAGGTAATGTATTCTTGATTAGAGGTGTAAAATATTATTTGAATAACTACTTCAATTATGATTCCAAGAATATAGTTTACTTGGCAACTTGTAATGACTGTCTCAGTTTCTACGTAGGTAAAACGGAACATAGATTCCATGAAATAATATATGAATATGAGTATAGTATTAGGAAGAGAAAAGTTACTAATGCTCTAGCTAGGCACATTTTGGACTATCCTGATCACTCTTTTAACTATATGGCCATTGATGGAATTAATATCAGTCCAAGAGGGGGCCCAACAGGCCTCTATTTGGAGAAAAAAGATCTGGTATGGCAGCTAAAATTGAATATATGCACATAGCCAGGGTTAAACAAGGTTAGTTCAGTTTATTGTCTGCTTAGATTAAAGGTCTTAGAGAGATGAGTATAAATGAAAATATTTACTTTGTTTTTTTTATGTGCAGTTCTCATTTGCAACATAACTGCATCATGATTTATGTCTTTCTGTAATACAGTAACTTTTTTACAGAGGGTTTCATGAAAGATCAGAGTAATTGTTGCTATATAATTCTATGACATTTTTTAATTTAATTATTTTTATAGTAATTGTATTTTAAGCAATTATCATTATTGATTTTTCTTGTATGAATCAACCCATATATGTTATTTATGAGAACTAGACTATGTATTCAAGTCCAGTATGGTCTAGTTGATGAGTCAAGGATCTTGGCTGGTTTAAGATGGAACCCATTGTGTAATACAACACCATATATAATATATGTTATATGTAATAATCATATAGATTATGCATTTTTACAATTTGAATATTTGATGTTTTTATTTTATTGTATAATGTTTTAGGAAGGATTGCAACAAAGTTGCATATGTGTTGGTTTAATTTTCTTTATAACACTGCATACTGGTTTAAAACTGTTAGTTTTTTAAGGGAGATTTATGATTTGTTTAATTGGGAGGGAAGCTGATTGTGTAATTGGTAATGAACCACCTATTTAATGGCAGTGTTTGCTGTATACTTTATCTGATGAAGTCCAATTGAATTTAAAGTCGGACAAAAGCACTCATCTGTCATTATAATAAACAGTTACAATTGGTTTGTTTGTTTTTCTTACAATTGTTTTTTGTACAAGCTATACATCACTTTCTATGTCACTAGAAGTAGACCTACTGGAAACATTCACCATTAAAGCAAATACCCTATCCATGGGTGATTTTAACTATCCCAACATGTATGATGAAAAAACTTGCCTCATGCTTACAAGCAAAATGATTCCTAGTCTTTACTATCAGAAATGCCATTGATAAGATAGTATGTACACCAGCTATAGAATCAAATATACTGGACCTAGTATTCACCAATATGGGAGACTGTTGCACCCTCACTTGCAATGGTGAGGATGGACCACAAAGGTGTCTCCACTGAAATAAAAATCAGCTTGATGACCACAGCAAACTTTGTAACAGTTAGCAACTATTCCAAAGCAAACTGCACTCTATTAAGTGATAGTTCGTTAAAATTCAGAGGCCCTCTCATAGGTCCATAGGTTCATAGGTAAGTAGTAGGCTATCAGCATAAGGGCCTAAGTAAGCCTAGCCAACAAGGTTCCCTGGCTTATACCACCCAACGACTCAGCACAGCTCCTCGTGGTGTCCTGCAGAGTTCTACAAGCAGCAGAGAGTGAAAGAGTGACTTTCCTTGATTTTTAAGTATTTTTTCTGGCTTTCGCTTTAATTACTGTATCTCGACTGCATTTCACCTAAATAACAGCTCTGCATATTGTTTATACTGTACCTGTGTTGATTCTAAACTGTTTGCACTTTAAAAAGTTATTTTTGTTTAATTTAACTGTTAGGCTAACACACTCAAGTGCGCTAGCCGTTTTATAGCATTTACTGTTTGCTACTGTATCTTTTCCTTCTGTCTCTGTAAAAAAAAAAGAAAAAGATATCTTGTTTTCCCACCTTACTGAACTAGAATAGTCCAGTCTTCAGATTTTGCTGATCTCTGGGCTTTGTCTTAGTTCCTGTGCTATCCATATCCTTATTTGGATAAGAGGAAGCTTCTTTGTTCACCAGTGGGAGTGGGGAGCACTGAGCAACCTATTTGTCCCTAGAGGAGTGGTTCCAGCCCAGCAACTTGTAGTTTATTGGCCATTTTGGGTCAATTCCTAGCTCTTTTCAACCCCCTGCTATAAAGCCCACTTTAGCGTGCTTTTGCGCGAATTAGCGCGAAGTTGCTCATAGAGCAGCATCGGGCAGCGCCGGTTAATCAAGTTTAAACTATGTCTGGCTCCGCAAAGTCTGCTCTTCAATTTTTCCCTTAGAACTGCTCTACTTGCAATCTAAACAGCCTATTCTCTATCTGAAAAGCTCAGCACTTGCTCCTAAAGCATTTTTTATACAGGTAAAGCACTCTTAAACAAAAGAAAGTACTTCATTCACCTAAATTCCCTTGAGTACCCATTTCCCTATAGGTCCTTTTCTGACTCAGTTACACAGCAACCTTTTTCACTATTCTAGCATGTTGAAGGGTCAGTTGCTGGCGTCCTCTCCTGTTCAGCTGGTGAATCTGGGAATCTTGAGGCAATGTTACAATTGCCTCATGTACACAGACAACCCTCTCCTCCTCCCAACAAATACAAATATATGCGAGAGATGCAACTATATAGCCAAACTGGAGGCTGAGCTCTCTCAACTAAGGACTGGCAAGACCAGTCAGGAGGAGAAGGTAACCACGCACACCACAAACCCAGTCTCACATATAACTATCACAACTGCAAACCAAACACATAAACACACAAAAACATACTCGGAGGCGCTGATTAAAAATCTACCAAAACAACAGAGGCCTCCAAAGCAGACACCCAAGCAACCACCACCTCAAGACATAGCAAATGCAACACATAGTTCACAAAGTCAGTGTGCTAAACAGTTACAGCCCTTAAGGCCAAACAACATGCCAGACACACTTGTAATAGGTGACTCCATAGTCAGACACACTGACGTCCCGCTCACCAGACTGAACAAGGAAAAGGTCACAGTAAGCTGCCTGTCGGGCGCTAGAATCTGCCACATAACACAAGCACTCAGGTCACTCCACAGCAAGTACAAATATGACTCAGTCATTGTCCATGCCGGTGTGAATGACCTGAGACGTACCTCCCTGGACTACATGAAAAGAGACATAGAGGAGCTCTCTGATTATGTAGCCCAGGCCGGTATGACCCTGACCCTGAGCAGCATCTTACCCTCACCAAGAATGATGCCACAGTACAAAGACAAAATGATCAATTTTAACAATTGGCTTAATTACTGGTGTCATTCTAAAGGGATCCAATGTCTGTCTGCTTGGGATGACATGCTTGACAAGCCACGCTGCTTCGCAAGGGATGGCTTGCACCTGTCACCCCTGGGCTTCCGGATATTGGCCAAGGCTCTTGCCACCCCCATAGTGCCTTTTTTAGGCAAGGCTCAAATGACAAACCTACCACCCTAGAAAACACAAGTGGAAAAAAACTAAGGGTAATGCTGCTCAATGCCAGAAGTCTAAACCTCAAGATGCACACTCTCGAAGCCCTCCTTAGTATGGAGAACATTGATGTCTGTGCAGTGACTGAAACCTGGTTCAAGGCTCCTGAGAGCACCCCAGCACTATCAGGTTTTACCTCATATCATGCTTTCCGGCCCCAAAATTCGGACTGAACCAGAAAAGGAGGGGTTGTATCCATATTCATCAAAGATACCCACACCTCCAGGTTAGTGGCAACACACAAATCATTGGAGACCATCCATGTGCAACTAACCATAGGCAAAACTGCCCTACAGTTTGTAGCATGCTACAGACCACCCTCTCAAACTCAGGAACCCCACACAGCCTTCCTGAAGACACTGGAGAGTATGAATGTCTCTCCAAATACCATCATATTGGGAGACTTCAACTACCCAAACATAGACTGGGAACATTACTCAAGCCCCAACACCCTAGCCCAAAGGTTCCTAGAATTCATAAACTCAAATGCGATGGAACAACTAGTCACCATTCCCACAAGAGGAGATAATATACTAGACCTGATCATCACAAACATGGGGACAAAATGCTCCACACCGGAAGTATATCCCTCATTGGTGAGATCAGACCATAAATTAATCTCACTGGAAATCCACATCCTGCCCCCACCCCCTGCACAAAAGACCACAGTGAAGAACTTCTCAAAAGCCAACTTCACACTTCTTAAGACTGAAGTGGTATCCTTCAAGGCCCCTGGGCCAGTGGAAACCACTACCCACACTGCTAAATCCCTTACAAATGCCTTCTACGAGCACCTTCAAGAATGCATGGATCATGCAATCCCAAATAAAACCAAGACCCATTCCCCCAAAGGCAGGCGCCCAGTCTGGTGGACCCCAGCCATAAACAAACTTTACAACAGGAGGAGGAAGCTACTACATGACAGAGCAAAATCCCTAAAAGGGAAGGCATCTCTGATCAGTACTAGCAAAAAACTACAATCACTCATAAAATCATCCAAGGCCAACTTTGAGAGAAAAATCGCAAAAGACACAAAAGACAATCATAAGGCCTTCTTTAGCTATGTTAGAAACCTGGGTGGAAACTCCCAGATATGTTCAGAGTTAGTCCAAAATGACACAAAATACACTGAACCCACAGACATTGCCAACATTCTGGCAGACAGGTTCGGTGCAAATTTCTCCTCCCCCTCCCCCCCAAAAGGAGAAATATCTATCCCAGCAGAGTGTAGCCTCCCAAACATCTCAGATGCCCAGGTGAGAGCCGCCCTTTCTAAAGCTAAAAACACAGCATCAATGGGACCGGACAGTGTCCCGGGCTGTGTGCTACATGAACTCAAAGAGGAACTAAACCCACACATAAGGCTGCTGTTTAATCTTAGCCTTACTACAGGATACGTACCCAAAGAGTGGCGTACGGCAACAGTGGTCCCACTCCACAAAGGCGGTGCTTCTACGGACCCTGGAAATTACCTCCCCATAAGCTTGACGAGCCTGGTCTGCAAAGCTATGGAGAGGATCATTATGGAACTCATAAACAAAGACATTGGGGACCTACAGACATTGGATCCTACCCAATTTGGCTTTGTCAAGGGCAGATCCTGCCTTTTGAACTTGGTCGACTTTTTTGAAACAGTCACTAAGGCCATTGATGAGGGTAAGGCAGTTCACACAGCCTACCTTGACCTTGCAAAAGCCTTCGACACAATACCCCACTCAGGCATCATAGACAAACTCACCAGCTTAAATGTAAACCCATATGTCACAAGATGGGTTGCAAACTAGCTCAAGGACAGAACCCACATGGTCAGAGTTGCTGGAGCCATGTCAGCCTCTAAGCCGGTCACAAGCGGTGTCCCACAGGGCTCAGTGCTGGGACCCCTCTTGTTTGGCATTTATTTTTCCGAGGTGCAGGCAAACATAGGAGGATTGTGGCTGACAAAGTTCGCAGATGACTGCAAACTGGGCGCCATAATTGATACTCCAGCAGACACAAGCATCCTTCAGAGAGGCCTCATAGAAACGGATAATTGGTGCCAGAGCCATGGCCTTAAGCTGAACGCCAAAAAATGTATAGTCATACCCTTTGGGAAAAACAAAGTACCCACAAATTACCACATAGGTGGTAATCCATTGGCACGGAAGAGGTAATCAGGGACCTAGGGACCCAAGTTGACAGTAACCTCTCATTTGACACTCACATTGCCAAAGTGGTTAGGAAGACCTTCTATATTGCCCACCTTATCATGAAGGGATTCACATCTAGATCAAGGGAGGTCATTGTGCCCCTGTACTCTTCTCTTATCAGGCCAATGATTGAGTACAATGCCCCATTTGGGATGTATCTTACCCGACACCTGCAGCAGTTGGAAAGACCCCAAAAGTTCCTCACCAAGAGGATAAAGGGTCTCAAACATATGTCATATGCTGCCCAGCTGAAGAAACTCCAGCTCTATTCAGTCGCATACCGCCTACTCAGAGGTGATCTGTGCCTGATGTAAAAGGCCATGTCCAATCCGGAATTAATGGACATGCTCCACCTCAAAAAATCCAAATCCACCAGAGCCACGAGAGCAAGAGACTTGAACCTCAACACAGAAATAAATAGGACGTGCTGGAGGGACAGATTCATAACCCAGAGGCTCCCTATACTCTGGAACAGAATCCCAGTCCATGTTAGGCAGAGCCCCTCACTAACTCTATTCAAGAGAAATCTTGTCGAGTGGATGGGAGATCGTAGGTTTACCCCGGGGGTCATCTCTGTGTCACTACTAGACAGAGGCACAGTTAACTAAACCCTAAATGGGCGTAGTATTCTCATCCTAAGGGGTGGTGTAAGCCACACACACTCTGGCTAGGCTTATAAATGCCCTAGGGCAGATAGCCTAGTACAAACCTATGAACCTATGAACCTAAAAAAGTTAATTTCCTGTGCCCCTGTCGAGCAAAGCCACAGAAGTGATTCCAGGAGTGTAGTTCCTATTTTCTAGGCACTCATCAGGATTTTTCTTGAAGAGTGCTTATGAGGAACTTTGCTTGACATAGATGGGTAGCTTGTTCCAGAGTATAGGAAGTCTCTGGGACAGGAATCTATCTGAACAGCATGTTCTGTTTATTGCGGAGACAAGGTTTAGGTCCCTAGAGTATGTAGCTTGGAGGGATTGGGATTTCTTAAGGTGTAGCATGTCCAACAGCTTTGGGTTTAACATAGCTTTATATGTTAGGCAGAGATCTCCTCAGAGTAGGCGATATGCTACAGAGTAAAACTGGAGTTTTTTGAGATGGTCAGTGTAGGGCATCTATTTGAGGCCAGTAATCCTCTTTGTGAGGTACTTCTGTGGCCTTTCCAGCTGCTGCAGATATCTTGTGAGGTACATTCCAAAAGGAGTGTTGTACTCTACAATGGGTCTAATAAGTGCTGAGTAGAGGGGAATGATGACCTCTTTTTTTTCCTGGATGAGAACCCTTTTGTGATGAGGTGTGCCACACAGAAGGATTTCTTGACTACTGTGGAGATGTGATTATCTAAGGAGAGACTACTGTCCACCTGGGTCTCAAGGTCTCTTATGATGCAATCGGCCAAAGGGGATGACAATGCACTTTTTGGCATTGAGCTTGAGGCCATGCCTCTAACACCAGGCATCTGTCTCAGTGAGGCCCTTCTGTAGGATGACCACATCATTTGGGGACTCAACTATGGCTCCTAGTTTGGAGTCACCTGTGAACTTCGATAGCCAGAGACCTTCTGTGTTAGCCTGTACTTCGGAGAAGTAGATACCAAACAGGAGAGGTCCCAGGACTGAACCCTGTGGTACTCCTCTTGTCAGTGGCTTGAAGTCAGATTTGGAGTCTGCAACTTTTACATTGTGGGTTCTGTCAGTGAGCCAGTTGGCAACCCATCTTGTGATGTAGGGATTTATACCTAGTTTAGTGAATTTAGCTATAATTCCAGAATGGGGGATGGTGTCGAAAGCCTTGGCGTGGTCAAGATAGGCTGTGTGAACCACCTTACCCTCGTCTACAGCTTTGGTGACTGCCTCAAAGAAGTCGATCAGGTTCAGAAGGCATGAACTGCCTTTCACAAACCCGAACTGGGTGGAGTCCAGAGTCTGGAGGTTACCAATGTATTTTTTTATGAGTTCCATGATGGTACGTTCCATGGCCTTGCAGAACAGGCTCATTAGGCTAATTGGGCGATAGTTCCCAGGATCAGTGGTGGCTACCCCTTTGTGGAGTGGGATAACTGTTGCTGTGCACATTTCAGTGGGCACAAAGCCTAATGTGAGACTATGATTGAACGTGGTGCTTACTTGGGCAGCCAGTTCATTCTGAAGTTTGTGTAAAATGCAGCCTGGGATGTTGTCCAGTCCCATGGATGCTGTGTTTTTGGTTTTAGAGAGTGCAGCTTTTACCTGCACAGATGTGATTACAGGGACTCTGCATTCTTCCTGTATAGATATGGGCCCTTTAGGGGGTGAGAGGGGGGTAAAGTTAGCACTAAGCCTATCTGCCAGGATGTTGGCAATATCAGTTGGTTCTGTAATTTTCATGCCGTTGTGCTGTAACTCAGAGCAGATTGTAGCTAGCTTTGGAGGATTTTATAAGGGAACTCAGCTTCTTACTGAGGCTGACCAGGGAGCTCCTGCACTCATGGGATTTTACTCTCCTTTGCAACAGTTTCTTCCTTCTATTATAGCGTTTGTTTATAGCAGGGGACCACCAGATTGGCTTCCTTTTGTTGGAGGATAGCATCTTGGTTCTGTTTGGGATAGAACAATTCATGCACTCGTGTAAGTGCTTATATAGTGCATTTGTGTAGGATTCAGCAGTCGTAACTGTATTGTCCATCTGCATGAAATTCATGAAGTTCGCCACTTCTGTCTTTAGAAGCATGAAGTTGGCTTTGGAGAAATTTTTTACTGTGGTATCCTTAATGGTGGGTGGGGGGGGGGGTGCGGATATCTAGGGTGATTAGCTTATGGTTGGATCTGACCAAGAAAGAGTTGAATTCAGGTGTGGAACATGGTCACTCATGTTGGTAATGGCTAGTTCTAGGATACTGTTGCCCCTGGTGGGGGTTTGGATAAGTTGATCCAGGGTGTTGGAATTTATGAATTCCAGAAAGCGTTGAGTGAAGGAATTGGTACATGAGTAGTTGTCCCAGTTAATAGTGGGGTAGTTGAAATCATCCATTATTAGGGTGTTTGGTTGAACCTTAATACTTTCCAGTATGTCAAGAAAAGAGGAGTGGGAATCCTGGGGCATGGTGGGGGATCTGTAGCAAGCTACAATTTGGATTGTAGTTTTGCCCAGAGTTAGTTGCACATGGATAACCTCGGATGCATTATGTTGTGCAACTAGCCTGGAGGTGTAGATATCCTTAATGAATATGGACATACCTCCATCTTTGGTGTTCTGGTCCAGGTTAGATGGCCAAAATGTGTGGTATGAGTTATAGCCTGATAATGCAGGGTTGCTCTCTAGAGCCTTGAACCAGGTCTCAGTCACTGCACAGATATTGATGTTCTCCATTTTAAGGAGTGCCTGGAGTGAGTGCATTTTGAGATTTAGTCTTCTAGCCTTGAGTAGCATTACCCACAGTTTTTGCTTTCCTGTTCCTGTTACAGTGGTGAATTTGTCATTTGAACCTTTCCTACAAAAGGCCATATAGGGACGGCAAGAGCCTTAGCCAGTATCTGGAATCCCAGGGGGGACAGGTGCAGGTATCTCTGGCAAAGCATCATAGTCTGTCGACCATATCGTCCAAGGCAGACAGATACTGGATCCCCTTAGAATGAGACCAGAAGCTTAGCCAATTGTTGAAGTCGATCATTTTGTCCTCGTACTGTGGTATCATTCTGGGTAATGGCAGGATGCTACTCAGGGCTAGGGTCATACCTGCCTGGGCTAGAACATCGGACAGCTCTTCCATGTCTCTTTTCATGTAGTCCAGGGAGGTATGTCTCAGGTCGTTCACACCAACATGGACAATGACATAGTCATACTTGTACTTATTGTGGAGTGACCTGAGTGCATGGGTTATGTGGCGGATCCTGGCACCCAACAGGCAGCTGACAGTAACCTTCTCCTTGTTTAGCCTGGTGAGTGGGACATCAGTGTGCCTGACTTTAGAGTCACCTATGACTAGTGTGTTGGGTACGCTGGTTTGCCTTGTGGGTTGTGGTTTATTTGCACACTGAGTCTTTGGGCTATGTGTCATTTGGGTTGTGTTGGGGGTGGAGGTGCTTGCATTTCTGCTTTGGAGGTCTCTGTTGCTTGAGCAGATTATTATTGAGAGCCCCTACAAATGTTTTTGTGTTTCTATGTGTGGATTTTAGTGGTGTAAGTTTAGTGGGACTATGTGATGAGTGTGGTGTGGTGCAAGTGTTTATCTTCTCCTCTTGACTGTCAAGTTCAGTCTTGGTTGGAGAAAGCTTTACCTCCAGTTTGGCTAGATAAGTGAATCTCTCACAGGTTGTGGTGTTGGGTGGTAGGAGGAGAGGGTTGTCTGTGTACATGAGGCAATGGCTACATTGCCTCAAGATGCCTAGATTCATCAGATAGACAGGAGAGAACACTGGGAGCTGACCCTTGGACATGCCTGAATAAAAAATGACTTTCCTCTAGATAAGTGAGGAATGTGAGTATAAGAGCTGTTTTTCTCTAAGTAAGTGAGGAAAGTAAGTACAAAAACTGTTTTCCTCTAGGTAAAGAGGAAGGTTGAATGCTGTAGTAATTTGTAGCTTATTTAGTGCTAACAACAAGTTCTCAACAAGTGTTGGGCATGAATAAGCAAATTCAAGTGCTAAAACTAAGAATCTGTACCTAGATCTTGAGGTAGATAGGCTACCTACTGCTTACAACTCCCACTGATAAGCTAGAATGATTCCCTCCAACACAGAAATTCTTGGGGGCTCAGAAGCTTACAAACAGTCCTGGATACAGCAAATCTGTATGTGGACTAGACGAGTTACAGGAATGGTGAGAAATAAGCGCAAACACAGGCTTTTAAACCAGAAAGTTGAAAGAGATGGATAACTGCCAAACGGCCAATTAACTACAATGTATGGGCCAGAAACCACTCTTGTGGTAGATAGGCTACCTAGTGCTTACCACTCCCACTTATAAGCTAGAAGGCTTCCCTCCAACACAGAAAGGCTTGGGGGGCTCAGAAGCTTACAAACAGTCCTGGATACAGCAAATCTGTA
Source organism: Protopterus annectens (assembly GCF_019279795.1). NCBI lineage: Eukaryota > Metazoa > Chordata > Ceratodontiformes > Protopteridae > Protopterus > Protopterus annectens. The sequence goes on from NC_056726.1 coordinate 1,919,473,376, forward strand.
GCTGGACTAGACTAGTTACAGGAAAGGTGGGGAACAAGTGCAAACGCAGGCTTTAAAACCAGAAAGTTGAAAGAGATGGGAAAACTACCCAAACTGCCAATAAACTACAATTTCTGGGCCAGAAACCACTCTTGTAGTAGATAGGCTACCTAGTGCTTACCACTTTCACTGATACGCTAGAATGCTTCCCTACAACACAGAAAGGCTTTGGGGGCTCAGAAGCTTACAAACAGTCCTGGTTACAGCAAATCTGTGTCTGGATTAAATTAGTTACAGGAAAGACAGGAAACAAGCTTAGACATTTTTTTTGGAAAGGGGAAAGGGAGAAAGAAGAAACAAAAGATAAAGGACTGGTAGGAGTGTCTAAAGTCAAAATATGATCTCACTGTACTCAGTTGAGTAAGCAAATGAGACACACCCAGGAGGAGTGTTCAAACACAAATTTACAGGAGGAGCGGGCAATTCCAAAGCCAACAAGATTAATACCAGAACAAGAACAGGGAGGGAGGGCAGAAAACTAACTACAGAGAGAGACCACAGTATTCTATGAAACAATTAAACAGAAAAATAAATAATTACAGAAAGACACAGACCACAATATTCAAAGAAACAATTAGACATAAACATAAAATGCAGTACAATCTTTAACACTGCAAGTTTGTACTTAACTCAGCTAGTAATGCACTTGATTGTAGGTATGTAGCAGAAGTCAAACAACTCAGATATTCAGCAGTAATAAATTCAAAGATATGTGACTAACACTTATAAATACACAGAAACTCTCTAGGCTAAGAGTTTAACACTGAATATGAATGAAGTGAAACACAATAGCCCCACTAACTGCAGAGACAGAGAGAGAGACACCACAGTATTCTATGAAACAATTAAATAGAAAAAATAAATAAGTACAGAGAGACACAGACCAATGAAACAATTAAATACATAGAAAAATAAAATAAAATGCAGTACAATATTTAACACTGCAAGTCTGAAATTAACTCAGCTAGTAATGCAGTTGATTCTAGGTATATAGCAGAAGCCAAACAACTCAGGTATTCAGCAGTAATAAATTCAAAGATATATGACTAACACTTATAAATACACAGAAACCCTCTGGGCTAAGAGTTTAACACTGAATATCAATGATGTAAAACACAATAGCCATCACTGACTGCAGAGACAGAGAAAGACCACAGTATTCTATGAAACAATTAAATAGAAAAATAAATAACTACAGAGACACAGACCAATGAAACAATTAAATACACAGAAAAATAAAATTAAACGCAATACATTTTTTAACACTTCAGGTTTGTACTTAACTCAGCTAGTAATGCAGTTGATTGTAGGTATGTAGCAGAAGCAAAACAGTGTAAGAAACTTCTCTGTGTGGAAGATTTTCAGTCCATATATTTCTAGTTAATCACTGTATATTAATCAGATCAGACAATAGTAGTAGAAGTAGCGAACCTAAACTCGTCAAGTCAAAAAGTAATAATAGAAAATATATAATTCTACAGCATTACTAAGTATTTGAAAGTAATCAAGCAAGGCAGGCAGTCTGTTTCCAGTTGAAAATCCTTTATTAAGTACACAGACAAGCGATCCAAGTAAAACAAAAATAGAGTAATAATTTCCTCACAAGCTTTCTAAATATATATATACTTTTTATCAGGCATGGAGAGTGCTTTCGAATACTTAGTAATGCTGTAGAATTATATATTTTCTATTATTACTTTTTGACTTGACGAGTTCAGGTTCGCTACTTCTACTACTATTGTCTGATCTGATTAATATACAGTGATTAACTAGAAATATATGGACTGAAAATCTTCCACACAGAGAAGTTTCTTACACTGTTTTGTTTTTAGACCCACTACACTTTAGTGGGTTGTTTTGAGACTTCAGAGATACCACGGAGATTACTTGTTTTATGTAGCAGAAGCCAAACCACTCAGATATTCAGCAGTAATAAATTCAAAGATATGTGACTAACACTTATAAATACACAGAAACCCTCTAGGCTAAGAGTTTAACACTGAATATTAATGAAGTGAAACACAATAGCCCTCACTAACTGCAGAGACAGAGAGAGACCACAGTATTCTATGAAAGAATTTAATAGAAAAATAAATAACTACAGAGAGACACACACCAATGAAACAAATATACAGAAAAATAAAATAAAACGGAGTACAATCTTTAACACTGCAAGTTTGTACTTAACTCAGCTAGTAATGCAGTTGATTGTAGGTATGTAGCAGAAGCCAAACAACTCAGCTATATAGAAGCTGCTGTACCTGCTAAAAGTAAGCCCAAATCAAGCTCTAAAACAAACCACACTGGTAGAATATTAACCCTAATAGGATATACAATAAAAGATAAAAAAACGTTATGCCTAAGATCAGGAAGATCAACTCCCATAATGAAAGGAGCTCTCTAACTAAATTAAATAGGAACCTAAGAGGACTAATTATGTCCAACAAGGCCAATTATAAGATCAAGACGGCCACAAAGGCTAAAGACAACCACAAGGCCTGCTACAGCTATGTCCAACACCTCAAAGACAGCACGCATCAGTGTGCCAAACTGATAATAATTGCTATAATCTTCACTGAATGACATAGCAAAATTTCTGGCTGCCAAATTCAACTCAACCTCCCCACCTTCCCCAGGAAAAACCTACTAGCATACTCCACCCAGTTTTTAACAAGGACCAGGTCTTTGCAGCATTCTCTAAGACTAAAATCACAGCCTCAGTGAGCCCTGATAATATCCCAGGATGCCTAATAAATAGCTTGAAAGATGCCCTATTAGGACCACTGTAGTCTCTTTTCAGCTATAGCCTCAAAACAGGCTTTGCACCTTGAGAGTGGTGAACTGCAATGGTTATTCCACTTGACAAGGGTGGACCATCAAACAAGCTCCCAAACTAAAGACCTGTTAGTCTGACTAGACTACTATGCAAACCCATGGATCAAATTATCAGGGACTTGATCATCAAAGACATAGGTAAGCTTCAGACACTGTACCCAACTCAGTCTGGCTTTGTTGAGGGAAGGTCATGTCTACTAAAGCCGGTGAACTTCTTTGAGAAGGTCAGCAAGGCAAGGGATGAGGGGAAACAGTGCATACCTCTTACATGGACCTGGCTAAGGCATTCAGTACAATTTCCCATTTGGGTATAGCTGACAAACCTACCAAACTGGGCATAAATCCCTACATAATCACTGGATTGTCAGCTGGCTCATCAACAGGACCCAGGAAGTCAGGATTGGTGATACCACCTCCACTAAGGGACCAGTCATCAATCGGTTACCTCAGGACTCTATGCTGGGACTGCTTCTATTTGAAATCTATTTCTCAGAGGTAAAGGCTAATGTCAAGAGCCTTTAGCTGAACAAGGTTGCAGATAACTGCAAACTGAGTACTATCATAGATTCCTCTCATGACATAAACTTCTTACAAGAGGGTCTAACAGACAAATGACTTGTGACTAAGTCAAGAAATAAAAATGCCAATAAATGCACTACACTGCCTTTTGGGAAAACTGCCATTTAGCTAATTACTCCATTATTAAGATACCTATAAGAGTTAACCAAGTAGTCAGGGATCTAGGAATTCATGTAGGCAGTAATCTGACCTTTGGCCAACATGTGGCCATGGTAGTAAGAAAATCATTCTATGTTGCCCAACTTATAAGTAAGGGCATGGCATCCAAGTCCAAAGAAATCACAGTACCACTTTGTTTGGCCCTTATGAGACCCACCATTAAGTACAATACCATATTTGGCATGTATCTGACCAGAACTATGCACAGTTGGAATGGACACAAAGGTTTCTTACCAGGAGACTCCAAGATATAAACATATTGTCCTATACAGAATGCCTTAAAGCCCTGTCTCTGTACTCTGTCATATGTTGGTTGCTGAGCAGCAATCTATGCCTGGCATACAAGGCATCCTTAGATCCAGCTCTGATGAGCCTTTTGCACATCCACAAAATGAACATCATCAGAACCACTAGCTCCAAGGATTTTAATCTTGCTTGTGACATAAATAAGACATTTTGGTGAGAAAGTTATATGTCTCAGATGGTTTCCATGCTCTGGAACAGTCTTCCATCCATGTGAAGTAAAGTCTATCCTATCCCTTTTTAATCATAATCTTGACCATTTGATGAGAAATCAGAAAGTCACCCCAGGTCTGGACTCCATTTCTCTGATCAGAAGCAGACAGTAATGGCAAAACTAACATATCCCACACATAAACTCTAGAAACTTCCCAACATAACCCCTTCTAAAAAACACGCATGATACACAGGGAGACAGTTGGGTTAGATTGTATTGTAGGCTTGTAAAGGCACTGGTGGTCATTAGTTTAGTAGGGTCTATATTAGATAATCGAATTTTCAAAAGTTCGACTGTCATATGGTCAACACCATATGATCGAACTTTTAAAAGTTTGAATATCTAATAAAAAAATAAACTACACAAATAACCTACATGAACATTTTAAGCACCCCCACGTGGGGGGCTACACCACCTCACACCCCTCACTCTTTAAATATACCAACTCCGAGATCACACTACAGTGCAGAAAGGGGAAATCTTCCATTCTGCACTATACAGAGATCTTCGTTAAAATGTTTGAACTTTCAAAAATGTTATCATATGGTGCGACCACATGACACTCGAACTTTTGAAAATTCAGTTATCTAATATAGACCCAGTCTAGTATATACTTAAGAATCTATGAACTTCCCCTACATCATTCCTGAGCTTTCCTTTTTAGGAAAACAAGGGCACCTGTCCCAAAAATGCTAGCCACCCGCTAATTCTGCACTCCTATCTTTATTTTTTTGTGTTGCCCTTGTGTATTCTCCTCTGTTTGTTGTCTCCTTTTTTACCCTCTGACAATTTTCACCCATTTTTATGTTTCTAAAACAGATACAATCATCAATCTCTCCCCTTTACAGAAACTATCATGCTTGTTTTCCCAACTTATCATATCTTAGAGAATATTTATTACACCGATGCACATACTTTTGCCTGCTTGTTGATTTTCTAAATCACACTCCTAGTCACGACTGCAAGTTCTCTACCTTCACCGCAGGCCTATTACATAGTTCAAGCAGGTTTATCAAATAACACTTAAATGTAAATTTTCACCTCCTTAACTGATAATGAATTCTGAGCCACATTTTGATAGAAACTATACCTGTACTAGGTGCTTTGTTATTATACCAGACATGTTCTGAAATTCCAAGATTTATATCTTTGCACTCTTTAAGCATATAAGGCCAGCATTCATAATATGAACATTTATATAGTTCCCTTACAATATCTCAAAATAGTGTTCCTAACACTCAAGAAATGTTTAATATGTTCAGACTACAAACCAGATTTAGTATATTGTCACTTGTACCACAGCATACAAGGATTTGTTCATTTACTGAAAGATAAACTCAAGTCTTGAATATTTCCCCTCATAAGTTATTAATTATGTTATTTCACCCACAGAAAGCTGAATCATGCGCCAACCACTTATATTAGTTCCATAAATGGAAAAATGAAATATAAATCCCTTGATACATATTTGTAAGCATCCTCAAATGGATTTTAACTTTTCATTGTATAAATGCATATGAGCAAGCAATTAGTTAGCAAAGCAACATGGTGCAATTTAGAAATGAACCTTCTGAAAATGTTCTTTATCTTAACAAAGACCAAAGGTCTTACACAGCCACCATCTGTCAAGCTCCAAATTCCAAATCACACTGAGGATTTATATTACATAGAGAGTGCAAGCTAAAATTATAGAAGTCCCTTGTATGCAATAAAGTAGTTGTCAAGCATGCATCTACAATTGGTACTAGACAGGGCAGAAATCAATTTTAGCCCAATACTAAACCTTATGTGTGGGCATTTCCTGGTCATTACAAATTATTGCACTTTGTTTTCATTCTTCTTTGGAGACTGACTGCATAATATATAAAAATAAGTCAGCTATTGATAATGTAGTTTAGGATTCACGTAAAGCTTACATTGTCTTGCAGCCATCATTTAATTGTATAATGTGAAGTTAGACAACCATGCAAGGAGAGATATTAGTACGTAGAAACAATTCATATTTGTTAAACAGTCAAAAGAAAAATGCTCATCCCCAAAGGAATAAATTAAGCCAAATTGTCTCAACAAATAAAAACAGTAAACTAAAACAAAGTATCAGCTTTCTCATTTTTGTTTCATGCATGTAGAAACAGGTTCACTTGACAAGTATGATTATAAAATTGCAAAATAAATGCACTTATGTCTGTTTTAGTTTACATGAACTGATTTATCATATAAAGGAAAGACAGCCATATAGATAAAACTTACTATTCCCAGTAAAATGTGAAAAAGAGGGGATATATGCACCTGGAATTCCTACTCTTGCAGATTGTCAGAGATAAATCTCATATCAGGTTATGTCTTCACTGTTTTAAATCCATAGGAGGGAGGATGCACACAGGTTTGAAGACAATATGTACACAACAATGGATGCCTACTTATTTTAGTTAAATATTCTTGATTCAGTTTTCATTAAATCTACGTACCTTCCCTTCGTGATGATGTTTGCATAATTATTTGCAGATCAAAACATTAGTTCTCTATGCTAATACTTATAGACAGAACTCTTACTGAAGCACGCACTATCAAGACTTTTAACAATCTTGGATTAGAACTGCTTCTATAACTAATTATCACTCCTAAGATTCATGCATATTCTAAACTGTTGAAGATATTGGAGAAATACATCTTTTAAATGTAAAATCTGTTTTTTTCCTGTTTTCTGCATTACTTTAAAAGCTGTGTTCCATCCCTTCATTTCTCTTTTTTTCTTAGAAATGGAACAAAACAGCCTTAATAAAACCAGTTTCAATAATCTCATGATGTAAGCATTTATCATTCATCTAACTAAATTACAATGAATGCTCTATGTGTTCCGAATCAGGTCTTGTGAACAAGAAGAGCAGCTTGTTGTCTTCAAGGATAATGGCACAAAGTGGTTGTTTCCATGGTTGGAACATGCTGCATGACATCTATAGTGCAGTTTTTCATCAGCTGAACATTTTTATAACCTTTGTAATAATTATAAACCCTGCAGCTTGTATCTACTTTTAAATTTAATATGTGAGACACTGTGGAGGCTGAACAGCATTGTTGTTTAAATCAAGTTCCAATGCAAGTGCAACATTTTTGCGAATTTCTTTAAACTAGATGTGAGCTCACATTTAGGTATGACTTCTAGAAAGTGTCAAAGCACATTTATGGTGAACATTTCTGGTATCTGAGCTAGAAATGGAAAATCAAACAACATCCGATACCTGAAAAATTAGAAGATGCAATAACTGGAAACTACCAGTACCAGCTGAGTAGAGGAATGAAGGCCTGAATACCTCCCAGGTGACTTACGTTTAATTATCAGCTTGGGTGCTTGATGGTGCTGGCAGGGAGGATGGCTGGGCCTGTCCTTGGAGGATGGTGGGCTGGATACAGCTGCACACATTGCACCTACTCCTCAGATGAGAAGAAGTGCTGAAAAGAGCAGCCTCAAGGCAGTTGTTAGGTTCAGCAAGCTACCTATGGATGGTAGTCTTTGCAACAAGTCTGCAGAGGTGTGCACTTACAAAAGGAAGGCATTGCAGACCACTGTGAGAATGCAGTTTGCTTTTACTCCCACTCAGACTGGAAAGTTTGTCTTTCAAAATGATGTCATTATCGGGATGCCAGCAAGAGCACAAAGCACTCTCATGACTGCCTGAATGACACACCTTTTAGAATATATTAAAGGGGTAAAACTTTCTTAGCTGAACATAAGTAGAACAGTAGGGAAAGTGGAGTAGTTAATTACTGTATATTATTGGCAACCACACTGTGGAATAATTGTTCCGTGACTAGTACAGCTGCAAGCAGAACTGCAGATAAGGATGACTCCCTAATTCCTGACTTGTACAGCTGCAAGGATGATGAGAGACAAGGATGACAATATAAACGACATTGGCAACCTCCAAACTCTTAACCCCACACAGTTTGGTTTTGTCAAAGGGAGATCATTCCTGTTAAACTTGGTTGACTTCTTTGAAACAGTCACCAAAGCCATGGACAAGGGGAAGATGGTGCACACCGCCTACCTTGACCTGGCCAAAGCCTTCAACAATAATCCCCACTCGGGCATAATAGATAAACTCTCCCAGCTAGGCATCAACCCATATGTTACCAGAGGGTAGTTAACCGGCTCAATGATAGAACCCACTCAGTCAAAACAGGGGAAGCCACCACTAGTAGTAGACCCTGTAATGAGCAGTGTACCCCACCAATCAGTCTTGGGGCTGCTACTGTTTGGTATATACTTTTCTGAGGTGCAAGTCAAAACCAGTGGTCTGTGGCTGACCAAGTTTGCAGCTGACTGAAAGCTAGGCTCTGTCTTAAATTCCACTAATGATGTGAACATCCTCCAAGAGGGTCGTACCCAAACTAACGACTTGTGCTAGAAGCATGGCCTCAAACTGAATGCCAAGAAATGCATTATTATCCCCACTAATTATTTAGAAATAAACCATTCCAACGTCAAGCAAAAACTTTATTAAAGCAAAGCTTTCGGATAACAACCCTTTCTCAATGCTACTACCATTACACAGAATAATCACCATTTAAATAAGAGCAAACAAGTACCACATGACCACAGCCAGCATATCACCGACACTTCATAATTTTTGTTTTTAAATACATTAAATATTTTGTTGTTGTATTCTTACTAAAACAGGTTTAATACTTACAGTATTGTTAAGACCAGGTTCATACTCTGCACATAATCTAACAATCCATTCATACTCTTTATTTACAAGAAAAGTGTTTAATTCACCCCCCCGGTTCCTTTCACTACTATGTCTATTATCCTAAACTTAAAACAATGGTCCTCACCCTTGTTCATGATATGTCTACCTAGAGCGTTCTTGTAATTTCTCCTTCTTATATCTGACTTATTCTCCATAATTCATTCCCTCAGCCTTCTGGTGGTTTTCCCCACATAAAATGAAAAACATTTTGCATAAGTGGTGAGGTACACCACATAGCCGGTATTGCAACTGGCTGTGAGGGAAAAAGTATATTGCCTGTTGGTCACAGGATGTGTGAACACATTATTATTACCTGTTAAAATATCATTATAACAACTACAGTTCATACACTTAAAAGGGCCTTGCTTCATAACTGTTTGTTGCTTGGCATATACTTTAAAGTCTTTATAACATAGCCTTCTTTTTAAGTTTCTAGTGTTCCGATAAGAAAAATAAGGCTTTTCATTCAGAATTTTCTGCAGCTCAGGTAGAGCCAACAAAATAATCCAGTTCTTTTGTATAATTCCTTTAAGATCACCTGCCCTTACATTAAAAGTAGTTACATACCTAATTTTACTACATTGAACTCCCTTTTGTACCACTTCTTCTGCCCCCTTAGAAAATATGGGTTTCAGAGAAGTTTCTCTGTCCTTTTTACCCCATCACAAATGCTAAGAAGTTCTATTTCATTATAACCACTATTTATAAATTCATCAACCATCCCTTCTAGCTGGTGATCAAATTTCTGGTCATCAGTATTTAACTTACTGACCCTACCCAATTGAGCCTTCATTATTTCTGAAAACACATGAAGTGCATGCATACTTTGGTTATGCACATGTTGGCAAGCATGGACTTCATTTTTGTGAATACTGGATGTTCTTTGTGTTTCACTGTTGCAGTCCTAACATATGAGTTATCCAGCTCCTGGTAGCCCTCAATCGGCCCAAATACCAGAGTCCTTGGTATATGACATCGGCTGCCACCGGTTGTAAATGTCAGGTATAAAGGGATGCCATTTACTCAGTCTTTCTTGCCATGGAGCCCAAAGCAGATGCAATTCGCACTAGTGCCAGTCGGCTGTTTACCTTCTTTTTGCTTTCCGACTACCAAGTTGAAGACGCCTTCATGATAAGTACCCCATTGGGGATCCTCTTTTCTTGCTTTATGAATGTCAGATAAAGTTAATAACTGTCTTGCCTGTGGAAAACAGATTCTGCACTGTGATTTTCATTCCTATTGTGTAACTAGTTTGGGCCTTGTGTACGACGTCCTTAACTGCAATCACTGTGCTTCCTTTAACCCGCGTACCATACACCATAGAGCTAAGATTTTGTATAAGCATTTCGGTGTCTGGCATCTTCTGGTCTCCCAACTTCGGATATACCTAGGAAACACAAAGACAAGGTCCACAACAGGCCTAGGGTTAAATCTGCTGACAACGCACCTGTGAAATTGGTTGTCAGCACAGCAGTAGTCAGAGAGGCGCTTTCATAGCCCCTGCAGTAAGCAGATTTTCAGCCGCAGGCCTCTGCCGAGACCTTTACGGAGTCCCCCATGCCACAGGCTGCTATTTCATCTTCAGACCGTCCGCCTGTCGCAACCTCAGATGGGTTCGGAGCCGCTATGCAGGCACTGGCTTCTGATGCCTCTTCTTTTCGACATGAGAACAGAACCAGATCGACTACATTAGTTCAAACTTCTGCAGTTGCGAGGCCTCCCGAGTCCCTCCAGATTGCTAGCAAACCTTCCAGCCGCAAAACTAGTCACAAGCAGGCATCGGCCTCCCCTCCTGTGCCTCAGATCCAGTTGGTAAAATTGGCTGGTGATCTTCTTTCACGGATTAGGGGCTCTCACCTCCCCTTCCATGAGGGCTAGGGAATTGTCTCCTGATGTTTTGTCTGTCTCAGATTCTGAGGTTTCCAGTATTTCTGCTGGTGAAGAAGTAAATTCTCAACTTTTTTCTGGCTTTGAGGATTCTGATGCTGAGGACTCTATCCCTTCTGCCTCCCCTCCAGAAGATTTTTCCTTTGGGGATACTTTGAATACTCTTAGGGATCACTTTAAATGGGAATGTCAGGATTTTCCTCAGTCTAAGAAAAGAATCAGGGAATTTTTGGATTTGATACAGTATAAGCCTCTGGCTATACCTCCAGTTTTGGAAGTTGTGGATGATGTTTTCATGGAAAATTCTTTAACTCCTAATTCTATTCCTCCTGCCCCCAAAAAACCTGATAGGCATTATAGGGTTCCTGATTCTCATCAATTACTTTTTAAAAACCCTACTGCTGATCCTGAAATGATTTCTCAAGGCCCCAAGGGTGTTAAGGCTAATATTGCTAAAAACCTTGTGCCTTCTGATAAGGAGTCTAGGGCCTTGGACAGGTGGGGTAAAAAAGTCTATACCTCTGCAACTGTTGCCATTACATCTGTGAATTGCCTTTTTCACATGCTTAGGTATCAGCAGCGTACTTTGGAGGCTATTAAGGCTAAACTTGGGGATATTCCTTCCATGTCTGAGAACAAAGATTTACAAGACTTACTGAATTCTGCCACTTTAGTTAATAAGCATTCACTTCATTGTGGTTTTGACACTTTGGAGGCTTCCTGCAGAGCAGCAGCCACTGGTTCCATTATTAGAAGGCATGCTTGGCTCAGAGAGCAGCCTCTTTCTGAACCTGTTAAATCTAAATTGCTGGATGTTCCTTTGCACAAAGACAATCTTTTTGGTAATAAGGCTGAGGAGGTACTGAAGAGGTTAGAGGATAAGGCGAAATCTATGTAAGTTGTAAAAGATTTCCTTAAGGTTCAGTCTCCTTGGTTCAGCAGGCATTATCCTTCCAAAAATTGATCTTTCCCTGATCCTGGCAAGCAGGATTGCTCTAGGCCTAGGGGGTTCAGATATTCCAGAGGGCAGGCATCTGCCCCTCAAAGGGCTAAATAATGGCATTCTTCTTCTGCTAAATCAGGGGTTCAAAGCCAGCTTCCCAAAGCAAGCATTCTCAATGACTCCAGCCTTCTTGTGCCTACTTTTGCAGGCCCTGGGTTTCCTTTGGGGAGAAGGTTAGCCAGGTTCGCAGAGGTATGGTCTACCATCACAGATGACAAATGGGTGCTCAGTATAGTAAACCATAGTTACAAGTTTTATTTTCACACCTTCCCTGTTCTTCAAGGGTATCCAGACATACCCAGAACTCTCAGGGCAGAGGTAGAAAACCAAATTTCTTCTCTAATGAATATGCGGACTATAGAGCCAGTTCCTGCAAATCAAGCAGGCCTAGGTTTTTATTCAAGACTTTTCCTGGTTCCCAAAAAAGAGGGCACCAGGCACCGTATTCTGGATCTGTCTATTCTAAATACTTTTCTGGTGATTCTCAAATTCAGGATGCTCACTCTATAACAGTTACTACCCATGCTGGGCAAGGGTTCATGGCTGGTAACTTTGGATCTCAAGTAGGCTTATCTGCACATCCCAATAAGGGAAATTTCCAGGCAGTTCCTTCATTTCAGGGCTGGGGAGCAACACTTTCAATTCTCTGCACTGCCCTTTGGATTATTTACTGCTCCCAGTGTTTTTACGAAGTGCCTGGCTCCAGCCATTACTTTTTTGCAGGCAGAGAAACATTCAAATTTATCTTTACCTGGACGACTGTCTCATTCAAGCAAACTCCCCAGAATAACAACAAAAGGATATGGACTTTGTGAAGAACAACCTCACTTCTTTGGGTTACACTCTCAATGAAAAGATGTCAAAGTTGGTTTCTACAATGAAGATTGTTTTCCTGGGAGTGAGCCTGAATAGAGCCACCCAAATGGCATTCCTCTCTCAAGAGAATAAATAAGATCTTTTGGCTTACTTCATGAACTTGGCAAGCATGACCCAGATCTCTGCAAGGCAGTTCCTGCAAGCACTGGGGTTCATGGCTTCATGTATTCTGATTATCCTATATGCAAGGCTGCATATGAGAAAACTTCAATGGTACCTCAAGAATATTTGGTGTCAACACGCACAGGATTTAGATTTGATTCTTCCCCTAATTCCCTGTCTGCAAATGGAGTTCCTCTGGTGTGAGACAGTCTGTTCTCAGAACAAGGGTCTGCCTTTCCGCCCACCACCTTCCAGCCAGGCTGTCACCACAGACACCTCAGATTTTGCATGGGGGGGCTCATCTAGAAGGCAAGAGCATACAGGGGACTTGGAGCACCCAGCAGATTCATCTGCACATAAAATTAAAATATTTGATGGCAGTGCAGCAGGCCTTGTTTGCTTTCAAGGACCTACTCTACCCTGGGAGTCTGCTGATCAGGACAGACAATACTCATGTGGTACATCAACAAGCAGGGGGGGATTCACTCTTACCCCATGTGCAAACAAAGCATGAGATTATGGTCCATAGCAGCTTCCATGGACATACATCTAATAGCTCAGTATCTTCCAGGTAGGCTAAACTCCTTGGCGGATCACTTGAGCAGGTATGTTCTGGATCCTCACGAGTGGCAGCTGAACAAGGTCATTCTCCATTGCATCACTCAGCATTGGGGCACTCAACAAGTGGATCTTTACTCCTCTTACACCAATCATCTCCTTCCAACCTTCTGCACCAGGGAGTTTCACAACAAATCTTGGAAGGTGGACGCCTTGTCCTTCCCATGGACACAACTTGCAATTTATGCATTCCCTCCTCTGCCTCTTCTTCCCAGAGTGCTGATAAGATAAGGGATGAAAAACCAAAGGCTATTATTATAGCACCAGATTGGCCCAGGCCGCACTGATATCCCCTTCTTCGCAGCCTTTCTCAGGCTCAGCCTTGGCATCTTCCCCTGGTACCAGATCTGTTGGTTCAGGAAGGGGGAAAGTTTCTTCATCCTCATCTTCAAACTCTGCATTTAACTGCCTGGCTAATACTTTAAATCTTTCCCAACAGGTGTTTGAAGTTCTTCATGAGGCCAGGAGGCCTAGCACCAGAAAATCCTATGCAGATAAATGGAAGAGATTTTGCTCTTGGATGCAGGCTAAAGGAGAAGACTCTTCTCATCCTTCTCTTTTCCTCATTCTTGATTACCTAGCAGGCTTGCTTAATGGTGGACTTTCCTTTTCCTCAATCAAAATTCATGCTTCAGCAATTTCTGCTCATTGTTCTTTTGTTGAGCAACCCATTTTTTCTCATCCTTTGATAAAGCAGTTCCTGAGGGGAGCTAGCAATTTTAGACCTCCCAGAAGAGCCCCTACTCCTGCTTCGTATCTTAATTTTGTCCTAGAAAAGCTTACTTTACCTCCCTTTGAACCAGCTGCCTCTGCAAATTTGAGGTTTCTCTCCTGGAAGACTGCTTTTCTTTTGGCTATTACTTCAGCTAGAAGGGTTTCGGATCTGCAAGCCTTAAAGGTAGTAGAACCTTTCATTATTTTTCATTCAGATTGGGTTTCTCTGAGAACTAATCCCTCCTTTATGCCTAAGGTGATTTCCAGTTTAACCCTTAACCCGTCTATTCACCTGCCTACCTTTTTCAACAATCTCCAGAATAAAGGGGAAAGGATTATGCACTCTCTTGATGTGCATAGACAGCTGAGAATTTACTTAGACAGGACTAAATCCTTTCTAAAATCTGAGCAGTTGTTGGTTAGCTTTGCTCCTGGGGCTCAGGGTAAAGCTATTTTGAAACAAGCCATCTCCAAATGGATTGCTCATTGTATTCACTTTTGTTACCTGCAGCATGGGAAGGTTCCGCCTCAGAGTATTAGGACCCATTCTACTAGAGCAGCCTCTACCTCTGCAGCTTTTCTGAGAGGTGTGCCTACTAAGGACATTTTAGAAGCAGCTACTTGGTCTTCTGTCCATACTTTCACAAAGCATTACAATCTACCTTTGTTTTCTAAATCCAGGGCTGGTTTTGCCTCTGCAGTTTTGCAGGGCCTTCTTACCAACCCTTAATCTGTGATCCTTCCTCCCCCCTTTGTCTTTTTCCTGTGCTTTGGGACTCAACCCATATGTGAAGACTGCAACAGTGAAACACGAAGAACATAGTACAGTTGTGTACACTTAACATAAATGTAGATGTTTGAGTGTATTCACTGTTGCAGTCCTGGTTTCCCACCCTCCATTCCCCCTTTTTTCTTAAGGCACAGACTATATATTTTTATTTTTTCTATGACATGTTTCCAGGGTGTTTCCTTCCTGGGTTAGCCTTCTTTTGGGGCTCCTGACAGTTAAGGCAAGAAAAACTGAGGAAATGGCATCGGCTGCCTCCCTTTATACCTGACGTTCTGACATCAGTTTTTGCAACTGGCAGCAGCTGACATCATATACCGAGGACTCTGGTATTCAGGCCAACTGAGGGCTATCAGGAGCCAGATAACCCATATGTTATGACTGCAACAGTGAATACACTCAAACATCTACATTTATGGTAAGTGTACACAACTGTACTTTTCTATTCTTTCTAATTTTTTCTCCAAACATATATCCAAGAACACTATCTCTTTTTCAGAATATTCCATTTTAAATTTAAGAAAATGTGTCGTGCCATTTAAATAAGAAATATATTCATGCAGCTCATCAAAACTCCCTTTCCATACAAAAAACTATCATCCACAAATCTTTGATAACATTCAACTTTACTATTCAAAACATGCCTGTCACTATATATAAACTTTTTTCCCACTAATACAATACAGTATTTGCATATGTGTTGGCCACTGATGTCCCCATTGCCAATCCTACTTGCTGCAAATAAGGTTCATCATCAAAAAAAACTAATTTTTTGTTATCATTAGTTCCAGAAGTAAACAAATATTCTCATTTGCTGGCATAGACACTTCATTCTTTTAAAATTCTCGTATGTCTTCAAGCCCATAATCATTCGGAATTACTGTGAACAGGAAAGTTATATCCATTGTCACAAGTAAATAAGTCTCCTTCTGGATTTATTTTAATATGCCACTCATTAAGTTTCCTCAAGAAGTCAGAAGTATCTTTAAGTACACTAAAGCACATTTGCAAAAACTGACAGCCTTCTCTGCAGATAAACAGACAATGGTTCACTCACCCAACCCCTTCCTGAGACAATAGGTCTCAGTGGTGGGTTGGTGAGCAACTTATGAATTTTAGGTGTACCATACAGCTGAAGAATTCTGGGACTAGGCACATTGAAGTAATTAAACAATTCAATGTTTATATCAGCATTAAGCTGCAAGTCGTATATAGCCATGTTTACATCACTGATACATTGTCAGATGATATAGTGACAGCAAGGACTGACTTAAAGTTGTTTGTAAGAACTCCGAATTTGAAATTGCTGTATAAAAATGATGCTCAAACTGATGTTTATAAAAATGATGCTCAAACTGATGTTTTGAATTGTAAAAAATGAAGCACGTTTGTTACAATTAGCAATCCAGTTTTAACAGCATTTCATAATGCCTGTGAGAATGAAATCAGGCAGCTGTATACTAAAGATGTTAAAAAGAAGTATTATAATTTAAAGTATGATGAGTATGAAGCTATGAAAACCTTGGAGAGTGACACTAACATCATTATTAAACAAGCTGATAAGGGTGGGGCCACTGTAATCATGTGATACTAACATCATTATTAAACCAGCTGATAAGGGTGGGGCCACTGTAATCATGAATCAAACTAAATACATGGCCTCACTAAAACTGTTGTTGAATGATGAGCTTTTAAGAAAATTACTTTTTCTGAAGTTAGAAAATGTATCACTGATGTAAATATGGCTATATACGACTTGCACACATATGCAAATATTGTATTGGATTAGTGTAGAAAAAGTTTATATATAGTGACAGCCATGTTTGAATAGTAAAGTTGAATGTTATCAAAGATTTGTGGATGATGTTGTTTGTATGGAAAGTGAGTTTTGATGAGCTGCATGAATATATTTCTTATTTAAATGGCACAACAACTTTTCTTAAATTTAAAATGGAACAGTCTGAAAAAGAGATAGTGTTCTTGGAAATATGTCTGGAGAAAAAAAATAGAAAGAATACAAACTAGCACTCACAAAAAAGAAGTTCATGCTTGCTGTTATGTGCATAAACAAGTATGCATGCACCTCATGTGTTTTCAAGAATAATGAAGGCTCAGTTGGGTAGGGTCAGTAAGTTAATTACTGATGACCAGAAATGTAATCAGCAGCTAGAAGGGATGGTTGATGAATTTATAAATAGTGGTTATAATCAAACAGAACTTCTTAGAATTTGTGATGGGGTAATAAAGGACAGAGAAACTTCTCTGAAACCCATATTTTCCAAGGGGGCAGAAGAAGTGGTACAAAAGGGAATTCAATGTAGTAAAATTAGGTATGTAACTACTTTTAATGTAAGGACAGGTGATCTTAAAGGAATTATACAAAAGAACAGAATTATTTTGTTGGCTCTACCTGAGCTGCAGACAATTCTGAATGAAAAGCCTTATTTTTCTTATAGGAACACTAGAAACTTAAATATATATATATGTGTGTGTGACACAATCCACACTGTCACAAATGTAACCCATGCCATCAATGTTGTCAAGCATCCCTGTATGTACTGTGTGCATCACCAGAACAAGTATCATACATGCATCTGGTATAACACCTTGATGGGTGTTCTGCATCATTAGACAGTAAAGCTTCTGCAACAAAAAAAAAAAAACTAGTTATGGTCCATAAGATGTGTGACAGCCAACTGTGGCAAAGGTGTTACACATCAGTAACATATAACTGGAAGATGTGTGGGGACATACATGAAGAAGTGTGAATTGCAGTTATTGGTGTGATGAAGGCTGTGAATTATAGAGGTATTATGGCCTTTGATGTGGATTCCCTGCACATACTCAGTAGTTGTGTTCCATACAAGGGAGTACTCACCAAGGTAGCCACATGTTCCATATACCATCTAACCCAGGACACAGGTCAGTTACCAATTAGTCTTCTTATACAGTGTGATGTCTACGTTATTCTTGGTCTGTGCATTTGTTTTCATAATGTAACAAATCTCCCCACATTTTTGTTTCATCTCTTGTTGTCATGGCTGTGACAGCAATCTTTGGTGTGTGTTGATGCTGTCTGAATTAGACTAATATCACAGTTGGAGTCAATGATTGCCCACTATCTGCAGTCCTCCAGAAAGCTGTTTGGGCTCAGCATGTGTATATCATTCTTGACATCTGTGACTTTAATAATGGTCAGGAAAGGGCTAAGCAGACACCTTGATGCATGGATCATAGCACTGGATCAGAGATATATGTCACTTCTCACATTTCCACATATTTATATATCAAAAATATGATCCAGTGATCTACCCATTTGGTGATATAGGTGTTTATGACCACAACTGACATTGTTGAGTGAATACCTTGTTGTGGATTTGTGTCAAATGCCTTGACCTGATCAAGTTGCACAGGATAATAGTGTTGTCATCATGCATGCCCTTGATGATCTCTTTCAGTACATCTAACAGGTGTAACAGACATGGATGTGGCATTAACAACTCACACATGTATGTTGCACACAGCCAGGATATAACTATTGTCCATATAGAAAAGGTCCATGATTTGTCACCAAGAAAATACAGGCCTTAAAAGCCATGCCATGAGATATGTGGATAGACTGAAACTGTGTTAATGTAATCTGCATCATATAGGATGGCGTGACTTGTGCCTGGCCTTAAGGCCAGTTTCTGACCCTGTCCTGATGGGAATACTGCACATCTGCAAATCAGTTATAGCTAATGACGTCAACAGTGTCTGGTGAGGAGAAGATGCTAATAGCATTCCCACATGCTGGTGAAAAATGCTCTCTGTAATGCCAAACAAGTGCACAAACAACACACACACAACCTAGTTGACTGCAGTGAGAACAGAAACCCTACCTATCTATGTACACAGACAACAGAACTCTGCATTTAATGCTGGTGCCACAGCTTAAGTATGATTGGAGAGTGTCAGAAAAAAGTTTATAGGTGATGACATCAGCAGTGTCTGGTGAGGAGAAAATGTTAATACCATTGGCTTACAAGGCTGTAAGACATCTTATGGCATACAACATCAGTACTGGATGTTTTGAGAGACGTTGGCAGGCTTGCATGAAACAGATGTGTAGGTATGTGCAAGTATCAAAATATTGTCAATCCATAGGATTGGAGTAGTAACTGTCAGATGCACACTTATGCTCCTCCAATTAGGCAGACAGACACAGGCACTCATCCCAGTTAAATGCAGTAAAAGCAGAACTTTTTTATACAGGTGCCATGGCACAAGTCTGACTTCTACAAGACTGCAGAAAAACTTATAGTGGATGACATCAGCACTGATATTGGAGAGAAGATGTTGGGAGGCCTGCATGGAATGGATGTGTAGGCATGTTCATCTGTCAAGATATTTCAAGTTCTGTATGTAACCAAATTGATGAGTATGCAGTGTGTAGGATGTGGTGGTTGTGTTTCAATGTGCAGGTATACTTTAAGAGACAGCTTTACAAACTATATGCAAACAGGTGTCCACATTACTACAAGTTACTACAAGTATTTAAAAATCTGAATGTGTATTGTCATTTTAAAGAGGTGCATGGTATATAACTCAACATTTGTTACTAATTTATGTAGTGTAGTTGACATATTTGTGAAGTGAACAAGGACTGAGAGATCAGGGTTGCAGTGCATGGTAGGAGGTAACACATGGCTGCATTATAAATATGTGACATTCTCTTAGATAAAGCCTTCAGTTTTTATGTTTCCACATGAAGTTTCGTGGCATGAAGATTAAATGGACAGTAAGCAAAAGTAATAAATGTTATTATTTACTTTGCATAGCACAATGTCAAGAAGCAGGTTTGTGAGATGGCTGGCAAAGTGATTGCGCACATTTCTGCTTTCCCTGTTTGCATGTAGTTAAGCATTGTACAAGCACAAGGCTCAGTGATAAAATTATGAGAGTTAATAGAGAGTGTAAGAAACACACCTGCTGCTTAGCTGACTCTGCAGCAGCAGGTGTAAATGCACTGACACATTTTTTTCAGCCCAGATGATATAGGGTTCGAAACCAGGTGTATGTAATACTTTAAATAAGTAGGGATAATGCAATGAAATTGTACTTTACACTACCTTCACCATGTGTTACTGTGTGTTGATGTAGCTCATCATGTTTAAGCAGCATTGTGTGGATGTAACTGCATCAAGAAAGAGCAGTTTGCTTTCCATTGGCATTGGTCTGTGATGCCAAACTCCATAAAAAACATACAGGCCAAAAAGTAAAGGGATCCATTACTCTTTTTAGTACTTGTGTGTGATTCCATTGTATGACCAGACTACAGGTGTTAAAATGTGGTAGATAGGAAAGTGGTGAAATGGGAGGCAAACAGGGGGAAGAAAAAAGGGAAAGCAATATAGAAATGTGCAGGAGAGTGGTAGGAAAGAACCATAGCTATCCATTTATTTAACAGTGTAAACTGAAAATATGTACATAATATTAGCTGAATTTGGACTGTCATCTCTACAAAGATGGGTATCAACAACACAATAAGTGTATCAAGAAGACGTGTGAAAAATGGAGAGCTATGTTTACGATGATATTTCTTTTTTTTGTGGGAACATTGCACAGTTTTGTTTTTTTACTTCAGTAAGAGAGGAATGCTGGGTAAGGGACATTGGTATTTCTGGGTCAGGTAAGTTGGGTAGGTGAGGTGCAGTCAAGCAAGATAAGATACAGGGACAATGAGGGACACAAAAGGTTGTTGGACATGATGACTGGGGTAAGGGAGGGAGAACGCAAGCTCATGCCCATCAAACATAGCGACAGAGAGAATCTAATCTTTACTCGCAGGACTGTCATCACTGTCCCTTTACCCTGCTGGCTTCTGGAGTACTTGACATCTTCTCCTTCTACAGGCCATGAGAGAGAGCAACTTCTCCACATAACATAGGCATACAACAATGGAGCTGTGCATGACCCTACTCACCAACCCTGGCATCTCCTGGAGGGTGATTGTTCCCTAAATTGGATATTTTCCCCTCCAACACCAAACATGTCTAATCCCAAAAGCACAGCAAGAGTAAATAATGATTTCTCACCAATTCCTGCAATTGCATTTACTGGTAGTTTGCAAAGCTGAGCAACAATGGCAACTTCATTTGTACAATGTTAACCAGAGAGCAACAGTGCTAGAGAGAAAAGCAATGGGTGTCTGCTGCTGTAACTGTTAGGTGATATATCTTTGCTGACATGCACTAGTGGCATGAATGCCCAGACATGACACATGTTTGTTTAGCTTTATACACTACTAAAATTGACTTTTACAGTGTGGAATTAAAACCTATGCATAAGCGACAAAACATTTTCTGCCACAGTGGTGATTTTCCATCTTTGAAGAAGTGCTTCTCAGACATAGTCATGAATCATTCATAAGTACAGATGACAGATTGTGGTGTTAACCAAGTATGTGTGTGACCTGACATGCTCCTTGTATATAGATTCATTTGTATATGTGTCTTATTTAAGTGTGAAGGCCATCCATGTCCAGATAGCAGAATTATGATTACAGAAACATAGAAGACTGTATACCCTCAGTCATACATCTGAACCTTCAAATCACAGTAAGGGTGTCTTATTCCTCATACATATAATTCATATCAGCTCCACTACTTATGATTATGTCTAAAGTGTTATAAGTGAGACTGAATATAATGTGAAATGGAACATCAAAAATGTCTGGAATTTCCTGTTTTAGAACCCAGGACCATGTGTATGACAGTCCTTCACTTATACCTGTTGCCACAAGAATGTTGAAATAGCACTTGTATATTTTCCTGTTCATCACTATGAACTGTAACAACAGTAAAAATATGTTGCACTTCCTATAATAGAACACAGGACCATCTGTATTGCAACCCTACACTTACACCTGCTGCCACAAGAATAGTTGCATTAAAGGACAGTTGCAGAATTTCCTATTCATTCTTAAGTTCTGTATGTTAACTGCTGTGCAATGCCACTTAGTTTGTTTGTGCAGTGAACAAAACAATTAATAGAATGTATCAGTTTTTAATTGTTGATTGGCTGCTGATGTTCGATGGCTGCTAACTCCCCTGCAACTTTTCTTAGTGACATTGCATGATGGAAAGCAAAAACTGCAACAATGCATCCTTTTTGACATTGACAATGCCTACACCCTGTCTGCAGGTGTTCTTTCTGCTTCCTGTGTGGGCCACTAGTCCATGTTTGTGCACTGCTAAGTGTTGCACAAATGAGATAAGCACAGCTAAATGTGACATTCATTGTGATTCTCCATGTACCTTGTTTGTATTAAGTTGCACACTGTTCAAACACTGGCAAAAAGAAAAAAAAAAAAAAGAAAGAAAAAAGGAAAAAGAAAAAGAAGAAAAATTTATTAAAAAGCAATACAAAATTTATGTTGGCACACATGAAATATTTTTACACAGGTCTGGATCTGAACTCTCACTCCAATGGACCTTCAAAACATAATAAGTGTGTCGTATCCCTCTTTGCCACATAAACTGCTTTGTAGCAGAGAAGTAAAATCATTGTGCATACAACCAACTGCAACATCATCCAGAGAACTAACAAAACATATGACAGTTGTTTGTACATGTATTCATTTCAGAAGTAGTGCACTGAGTGATCACACAACCATTTCTGACTATTGCTTGCATAAATGCAGCTCTGTCTTTTCTCTATGTGTCTGTTGGCCATTTTTGTCTTATCTGACCAGTACACTGAGGCATGGAGTCTGTGAGGCATTCTGTATCATAAAATGTGTGAGGATATTAATTGGCAATACTATACAGTTGTCAGGAAATGAAGGGGCGGTTGAATGTTTCTGAACAGAAACTGTGAAATGTGTGCTGCTTGCTTACATTTAACAAAGTCATACAATTACTTCTACACTTTGTAAGTCTAACCTAGCTGACACAGCTACTGGAGGTAGGGGAGTCTGAACTGCTGTTGTGTTTTCCATCTCCCTACTAGTAATCATTCACAGTTGCAATACATTAGCAACAGACACTGAGGGAGTGCCTGCACTATATTTACATCGGCTACACAGAGCCGAGTATTTGTAATTCAGCAATTCAAATGAGTTCCCACCTCATTTTCATCTCCACCATGCTCACAGCCCTGAATCTGCACTATAAAAAGGGAACTGAGTAGCTAGGGAACCTGAAGGTGAGGAGACTTCTTTATGTGGATAACACGGAAGAAGATACTACTTTGGGATTTATCTGCACAGAAGACTACTGATCTTGATAAGGGAAGTTTGAATTTTTCAGCTATAAACTGCATAAGGAGAAATGTCAGTAACAAAAATCTGTTAATCTATATATGAATTAGCGATGTCACTTTTATCTGTATGCATTTCTTAGAAGTGTACTGACGGCAGATTCACTTTATACCCTCAAAATAAAGAAATGTCGAAATTCAGTATTTCGAAGCTATAAAGTCGAATTTTTGAAACATAGAAAACTCAGAAGTGCGAAATTCAAAATCTCGCTCACCGGAGATTTTGAATTTCGCACAACTACTGCACATAGACACACACACACACACACACCATCCTCCCCACACACAAACACAAGCTCTCTACTACATAATAGCAGGGTGGCAAGCACCTCTCCACCCCCATGTGGGGGGCTGCACCCCCACATCCCCCTACTTAAATATTCTAACTCCGAAGTCGTGCTACACACAAACACACACACACCACCACACAAGTTACATTCTGCTCACACACACACACACACACACACATCACAGCAACAAAACACACTAACACACACCACAGCCCCTACCCAAAACCCTTAACACACAGACACACACACACACACACACACACACACACACACACACACACACACACACACACACACACACACACACACACACACACACACACACACACACACACACACACACACACACACACACACACACACACACAAAACACACTTACCTGAATCCGTAACCACAGTGGAACCTCAGAAGCGCAAAATTCAAAACCTCCGTTATTCAAGGTTTTGAAATTTGCACATCTGAGCTCTTGCTCTTTTCAGGACTCCACTTTATGTGCACGAAATACTGATGTTCGACATTTCAGTATTTCAAACTTCTAAAGTGAATCCACTGATGGCATACGCATGTTTGTCAGGGCATCTTGCTTTCTCAGATGCACAGCCTTATTAACTGTCATTACAAGTGCTACTGTTGCAACTGTTTTTTTTTTTTCTCTGTACATGTTTCTATTTTTATTTCTTTGAAATTTAAATGTCTTATATTATCAATAACACAAGGGTGTTAGCTTTCTAGGATGGACTATACACACCCGTAAGGGAGTGCTGGACATAAGTAAACATGAATATCAATTGTTTAAAATGGAATGTTCTGTGGTAAATCTGTGCACATGTTTCAGGGGCAGTTTATTTGATAGCACTTTTAGCATTTCACTGATGGTTTGCTAGCAAAATATGCCATTTGTCATTGTTTTATGGGTAGGGGAATGAAGATGCATTTTTTTTTTGGCGCAAACCAGATTTTGCTATTGTTACTCTCCTTGTTTTGGATCCAGACTTGCTTTGTGTCTGACTACAATCACAAAATTATTTTTTTTTATATTTGAATATCATGACTGTTTTATGTTTCTCCAGTTGGTATTAGTGAAACACTACCTTTTATATGTTATATCAAAGAAGTACTTTTATTTACATGATACTTAAGTGTTTTATCCTTCTTTTGTGTTTTATGTCACTCAGGACTATGGCACACTGAAAACTAAGCCACTGTGGGAGCATTTAGGCATCATGATGCCTTTCTGCTTGAGAAGGGTCATACAGACATATGTGGCAGAATGTAAATTCAGCAGCAGATAGTTGCTGATGTGAATGCAGTAGGTGGCCAGAGTAGGACATATAATCAAGTGCACCACAGGACCACTGATATGATTTCATCAGCCTGTAGGAGAGCAGCTTCAGTATCCTATGAACAGATGGTTACGTGGGGGTTGGCTGCTACAGAGCCACCACTGACACCAAATGATAAGTTCCAGTCCATTCTCAGGGATCCAGACAGCTCACTGGAAAGTGCACAACAGTAATGTCATTAATGTTGGTGATGCTATTTCATGGAGGGTAGGTATGTCCCAGTAGGAGCTTCCAGATAGACTTACCTATCTCAATTGTTAAATACTTCTTGTATAGAAAAATATTGACAGCATTACTTAAGTTCTGGTTAACATTAATTTTTTTTTGGGAGTGTAATTGTAGATTGATACAATTAACAACACATTCTGGTTGATTACATATGGGCTTGGGGTGGATGTGTCA
This sequence comes from Protopterus annectens, assembly GCF_019279795.1. Lineage (NCBI taxonomy): Eukaryota > Metazoa > Chordata > Ceratodontiformes > Protopteridae > Protopterus > Protopterus annectens. The sequence continues at coordinate 1,919,498,580 of NC_056726.1, forward strand.
TCTAAGTTCTTGTTAAAGTTATCATTAATGGGCAAAAAGATTTAACTCCCCTGTGTTACTGTTTATTCTGATGATAGTTTCCTTACTTTTTGCTTAACTTCTTCGAGGACCATCCAGAATAGGCAGCATACAATCATCTGCACATAGTAAGCCAAACATTTGTATGTCAGTACTGATGAGCAGTTCAAAGAAATATTTTGTTTGGGATGTGGGTGTCATGACTGTTGTGTGTATTTCTGTATTGTCTGTAATAGTGGCACCACTGACAGTTTGTTATCATATATTTGATTATAACAGTGTAGGTATTAATTTTTTCCTGTGTTTGTTGCCTATTATCACAAGTGATGCTGACAGTGTTAGTGTGGGACTCCTACCACCTGATGGCAGAGTATAAGCAGAATCTAATGATGATGGTGGCCAAACAGAGAGACAGACAGGGGGTGCAGGGGTTGAATCTGACACTGAAATAAACATTCAGCCATCCTATTAAATTCCATTGGATACAGCTAGTAGGCTTACTCCAACCCATTCCACTGAGCCCTCAGATATTGGAAAATTGAATGATGAGACAATCAATAAGGGCAGTGTGGTTACTGTGGCTTCAGTGCCTCTGTACTCTGGCCATAGCCAAAGTGTGGGCAAGGTGCCACATGGGAGGGTTGTTAGAGGTGCTTGAAGGAGGCCTGCTGTCAATTCTGCACCGGATCCAAGGGTGTATATTCCCTTGCTACTCGACATATGTTTAGGGCCATCACAGAGATGCAGGCATGCTCCAATAGGTCCTGCAGAAAAGTACTCAGGGTTGTAGATGTGGCATAGGATGACACAACTGTCTATCTCCAGCATATTGCTGATTAAATGGATCAAATGAATGACACATTGGAAAATGCAGTGTCTTTGAAGGAATGTTTGCTGGGAGGGGGATCGGCATCCCCATGAGCATAGGTCAGCCTCATCATCTGATGTCAGCCATTGTGGCTATGCCAGATTACTATCCCACAGTGGCACTACTTCCATTGCTAATCAGTGGTTGAGGTGTCGACACCCAGACATGGCAGACTATGGGGTCATGGTTCTGGGCATCCTCGTGAGGGGAACTCACTCAACAGTCATCATCCACATTCAGGTAACAGCAGTGCATCTGACCATTTGCATAGATGTGCCAGTGCAACTCCTGGAAAAGCCAGCTCTTGTTGTTGTGTATGAAAATAATAAATGACTACCTCTACCATGCATGACTCACACATGTCTGACACACCAAGATGTAGAAGTAGTACAGAGCTTTGTTGTGCTCTTACAGACACTCACACACTAATTTCACCTGGAGTGTCCATACAGAGACACACGCAACAGCCATGAAACATAAAGCTCATTCTGCCTCACTGGCCATTTGTTACTTTATCCAAATATCTGCTTGCTTCTATTTCTTACTCATATGCACTTACTGACCTTTTGTGTCAGCCTAGGATCTACCCCCCCCCCCCCAATACACACACACACGCACACAGAACACCCTGAACAAGTGATGCTAACTGTGCATTATCCATGTTTTCTATCTTTTGTATTCAGGGATACATAAGATTTGTATCTGATGCTCAGGGTACATAACTGATTTATTGCTTAGTATATCTCCATTTGTGATGTTGTTTTGCTAATTGTACTTTTTACATATTTTGGTCTTAGAAAGTTAGACAGTTGATAGAATCAAAACATTTTTTGCATAAGTATTTTAATGATCTTCTGAGGATTGTAAAGTCTGAAACTGAAATGTGTCTCATTACTTTCTAACTTCTCTCTTTAATGATTTTCCAGTACAATAGTAGCGGCCAAATTGAGGACATTCAGTGACCATCAGTACTTTGAGAGGTATGAGTGTGGGAATCTTTGACACCCAAGGCCTATTATCTGATAGAGGACATATGTGTTCACATAAGTGTCTACTGTCACACGTTAAAGTCATTGCTGTACAAATCACCCACCTTTTACTTACTTACATTACCAAGTAACAACATGCAAGGATATGCCATTCATTCATAATATTGCACAAATCTATTTTAACACTTACCTTGTAGATCTAGCAGTTGCTAAAGTTTTAGTTCAGGACTGAATCTGTCTGACGCTAGGAGTACACAGCCATTACACAGGTAGGTAAAGTTTGGGAGCATTGCCTGGCATCAATGTTACTATATGTATGTGTGTAAGATGAGGGTTTTAGCCCCTTAGGTGGTGATTGAGTATGCTATATGTTGTCTCTTAGCCAGTGCAAGGACATACTGAGCACGCCTACATTTTCCTACACTCGCAGCAGCTGCTGGTTCCCCCTCTGACTCCTCACCTGTGTGTGGCTATGGTGACCTTGCTGTTGGTGGTAAGATATGTGCCCTTCCCTTGTTGATCCTGCTGAAGCTGCTTTCTCAGGATGATGTTGTGAAGCATGGCACAGATGGTAATTATTTCAGTACATGTACATGGATTGTAGTGCAGGGCTCCCCCAAATGTATCTAGGGACTAGAACAGCGACTTCAGCAGCCCAAACACATGCTCTATGATATTTCTAGTTTGAGCGTGTGCCTAATTATGGTGTTCTTCAGTGAGTATTTGTGCATTTTTGATGCGAGTCATCAGCCACAGTTCCAGTGAGTAACCTGCATCCCTCAGTAATTGACCCTGTGGGATATCACACCTAGTAAACATCTGATACAGTTAGGAAGTATGCCAGATATGTGAGTCATGGTAAATGCCTGAGTTGACAGCACACACATTCAAAATGATTCCTTTAGTATTACACATGACTTGGCAGTTAACAGAGTGGAAGCCCTTTCTATTTATTTATTGAGACCCTTCCCTCTTCCCCAGGTGGTGCCTTCATTTCTATATGTATTCAATTTATGGCACCCAGTACTTCAAGGTAGTGTTCTACAGGGTAGAACTCCTGCATATCTGTGGCCCTGTCCTCAGGAATATGAGGAAATATATGTGGTCACTAGCATGGTGGAGTATAGCATTTAGGAAATGATGAAGGATCCAGGATGCTGATGCATATGACACCCCTAGCATGTCCCCTGTTGGTCTCTGAAAGGTCCCTGTAGCTACAATTCTAAATGCTACACATACTATTGTCTCCATTGGTATGGGTTCCCCTTGGTTTACCCTGCGTCTGAGTTGAGGATGGCAGAGGTTGCAGAGTTCCTGTAGTGTGTCTATATCTACCATATGCCACTCTACAATTTCAGTCTCATGCAGATTGTGATACTTTAACCAGGGTCTGAAAACTCTTCTCCTTCTTTTCCATGGTCTCCTAGCAGCAGCAACAGCACTATAGACTTCAGCCTGTTTTGCATACACATGAATTAAAGCAACAGCAGCCCCTAACACTCTTTCTATGTAGACTCCTTTCTATGGCTGTATTCCAATAGGTTTTGGCATTCACAGGGAAAACTAGCATTGAGTCTACACAGTTGCTTTATAGCTTTTTGACTAGCTTTTCCACCTTGGGCATTGTAAATAGCATGCCATGGTGTTTATAGTGATTGTATGGCTCTAAACACTGTGTAGACCTGCTTACTGAATATGAAACAGTGCGCTACCATGTGCACATTGCATGGTGCTAGTGGTCCATGTAGGGTTTATTGAATCTGCCCTCAGATTTTAATTATTGCTCTTATAAAATTACAGACTTGCTTAAATAAAATGATTTGTTTTAGCATGGATTTTCTGAAAAAAGTAAAAGTCTGAACCTCAAATTTGTGTCATTATTTAGTAACTTCAGTCTCCAATGTCTGTCAACAAACCAAATGTTTTAGGAGTAAGGGACCAAAAAAAAAAAAAAACGTAAATACCTTGATATATATATATATATTTTTTTTGAAGTGTTATATTTTGGATGTAAAATACTTCATCCAACACCATTAACATATACTACAGCAAGTTTGAAACATTAGATGAAGGAAGTATTTTATATCAAAAATATATAAAAAAATATAGTAATAAAAAAAAATCAGTAAGTAAAACACACAAATTTTACAGGTATCCCATTTGCTAAATGCAATAATGCCCTCCAGGGTGTGTGTTATTATGGATATAATGCCCCCTCCCAAGGGTATAGAGTCCCTCCACCTGCAGCATCAGGCCCCTCAGAACACACCTGGGTAGGAGTTATTTCCACAATAACACATTATTGCTTGCGTAAAAGTGGTGTCATTAGATTTCCTTTATGCTACAAGGAGCATTTGTCTAGACTTCATTAGATCAATGACAGTAAAAAAGAGGCAATATGAACCTCCTAAGTTCATCACTCACTGCCTGGATAATCATCAGTACAAAGTACATTACATTAGTTGCATTAAAATTTAAATATAGGACAAAATTGGCATAAATCAAACTATAACTGTATCTGCACCTAATGTGAAAAACAAAACAAAAACTTAAATGAAGTTGTCGAAAAACACCAGTTAATATTTAGGGTTGACTGCCATAAAGGTGTTCACCTGAATGCAACGTGCCAGATCTTAAGTTCATCCACTCACAATATAAAAGGAAACACTGGTTACCTGGAATTCAATGGGAGTGGCATAGACTGCTCTGCTAAGTCAGAACTTGTGGTTCCTCACAACAACACATAATCAGTAGGGTAAAACTAACCTGTCTCACGATGGTCTAAACCCAGCTCATGTTCCCTATTAGTGGGTGAATTCTGCTTCATAATGATAGGAAGAGCCAACACTGAAGGATCAAAAAGCAATGTCAGTATGAATGCTTGGCCGCCACAAGCCAGTTAACCAGTGGTAACTTTTTTGACATCTCCTGCTTAAAACCCAAAAAGCCAGAAGGGACTTTATTGGATCTACCCATTCAGGAAATGGGCTTGACTCTGTATCAAAGGGATGAGTGACCTCTCTGCCATGATGCAGAAGCCCATATCACAACTGCAGGTGAGGTTAGGGTCCTTGAATAAAACATGCCCTAATGGCTGCTAGGATGATTGTTCTGTGATTGTCTCTCACTTCACAAATAATGAATGGACAGAGAAAAATTCCCACTGTATGAAAATCAAAAGCTCTAGTAAATCACACGGAACTTATATTCAGCAGGCAGTGGGGCTGCAAAAGAACAACATTAAGAAACAAAATGCAATAAATATAGGCAAAAGAATGCAAAATTGTGAGAATTATTTTGGCTATTAAACACATGAGGGAGGTAAACCTTAGGGCCCAGATAGATTTTCTACAGACATTTGTAAACAAAATGGAAAGAGATGCCCATTTCACTGTACAAGGATATGATGGCAGCTTTATCGAAAAGGGAAAGGTTTCCAGAATGTCAGGTGTATATCCATCCCACTTCTCTTTGTTATGATTATGCCACTGTAGGTGTTAGAGTTCTTATGGCACATTGCAATTCCACTAAACATTGATGAAGCTTACATAGTCTTCTACAGGCCACTAGAGATTATTGCTGGATTTTATTGGAAGGGTAGAATGGCTTGCATGGGGTCAGCAGGTGTTTTCTTTTGATACTTAACATTTTTTACAAAGTTAATTGAGGATGAGTTTTACATATTTTGAAAGAAGTCATAGTGTGGCATATTTCTGAGTTGCAGGAGCAACTTTTAACTGAGAGATCCTTTGGTATAATACAGAAAATATCAACAACCCTTCTCACATAAACACACATTACATCAAAAGGGCAAATGTCATTTCCATCAGTAATTGATATCTACTCAAACAAATACAGATGAGATTTACATTTTGTAAAAAAAGTTTAAATGAACTATAAAGAACATTAGTAATGAGTATAAGGCTGCCACTGCCACCGAAGATAATTACAAGACCATCTATAGATATACAAGGAAACTCAGAGTTAGCATAGAGTACTTTCTGCAATTTTTTTTCAATGGTTCCTCCTTCTCTAATACCCAAACCATTGACAACCTTGCTAATTGTAATTTTACTTTGTCTAATCATCCTGATGTCCCTCCCCAGTCCTGACAAGCCACACCTCTCAAATCACTCTGTATCAGGTCCTGTCTGCACTTTGTAAAACTGATACCTGTAGCTCAAAAAGCTAAGAATATATACCTGGCAGTCTTTAGAGGCCTACAGAGACTTATTTAGCTGTCCTTAGTCTAGCTTGCACTAAATCTGTTTTCCTTAAGTATATTACTAATGTATACTCCTCATCTTCTTTACTCAAGAATTCTAGACAAACTGAAAAAATAATGGGAGGACAAAAGCCCAAAATCAGGGAGTATTTTTCAAAATATTTCTCTAATTCATTTAAAAGTTAATAGAGCAACACGATCTGTGTCAATGTGCATTTTTTAATGGGTCTATATTATCCAATCGAAACACGAAAACCACGAACACCATTTGGGTGACACCAAGTGATCAAAAACAGAAAATGTTGTGCCTGTAAACGGAAATCACCATAGGGAAATTCTTCCCTTCACTTCAATGTAGTGCGATCTTGGAGTTGGAATATTTAAGTAGGGGGGTGTGGGGGGTTTAGCCCCCCACATGCGGGATGCAGGGGGGCTTGCCCCCCTGCATAAAACAGTTTGTTTAGTTAGACATTTGGTTTTGTAGTTTTTTTTTCCAGATTCGATATTTCCGGTTTTCGCTCATTTGGTGTCGCTCAACATTCGTTCACTGTTTTCGTCTTTCATTCTCATAATATAGACCCTTTTTAATAATAAGATGTATGAAACTTTTAAGTCTGACCTTACTGACTGACTTTATCTATCAGCCATTCAACAGAAAATCAAAATTTAATGAGGGACATGACAAAAATATTAGGCAAAATCTGGAACTTTATGCAAATCAGGGACATGTGACATGTATGCCACAAGTTATGTCCTAGAAGAATGAATAATAACCATTATAGCACTACTGAAAAAGATGGGTCTCAGATGTCACTGACAAATACTTATGCTTTAACTTCATTAGCATTAGCCAAACTAGTATTATTGCAAGGTTATGAATGTATAACTGCTAAGGTAATAAAGAAATACATACAAGACCTTTGCCATTTGACAGCATCCAGTTTAGATTTATAAAAGACAGAATGCATCAGCCTAACTTGGCTGACTTTTTGAAAGGGTTATCAAGGTCCTGGTCAAGGGTCAGATTGTCCATATTACTGAGCTAGATATGGTCAAATACCCCATGTAAGTGTTGTCAATAAACTTTTCCAACTCAATATAAAATTCTGCATAGTTCATTGAATTGCTGACTGTCTCACTGATAGAACTCATACTGCTAAAGTTGGGAGTAGTTTGCCTTTCAAGAAAAATGTCAGAAAGTGTCCATTAGGGCTCTGTCTTGAGCAAACGATTATGGCTAACTAACTGGTTGTGGTTTTAAATTCAATTCTGACATTCACTTCTCTACCACAGTCCAGATCAGGCCAATGCCTAATGTGCTAATCATGACCATTCGCTTAATGCCAAGAAATGCTTTATAATTACCTTCAGGAAGTTCAGCACCCCATTTCCTTCTATAGAAATAGCATTCAACTCAAAACAGACATAATTGCTTGACATTCAAATACTTACGTTGATTTTGTGTTTTCCTATGGCCACCACATCTGAGTGTAAAAACGTTTTCTGCATTGCATAACTTTATCAATTGAGATACCTCCTTTAGATCCAAACAAGTCACAGTTCCACTCTGTCGAGTATTAGATTCATCATTAAATATATAATTCCAATTAACATGTACTTCTCTAATCAATTACACTAACATGAAGTATCTTAGAGCTTCCTCATCGACAGAATAATGGAATTGGGCAGCCTAAGTTGTTTCAAAAGATTAATATCCCTGTGCCTTTACTCTGTCTTACATGCCCGTGTGGGTGATGTTTGCTTATGTTTTCATGGTACGAGTCATGCCTCACTTGTTGATTTTTTTTACATTCACAGAGTATTGTCAAAACACACTCTAAATATCTAAATCTTCACTGCTATAAACTTCATTTAAAGATTAAGGTGAGCAATGTTTATAGCTTTCAAAAATAGGCTTAACAAATTGGAGACTGCATATTCACACTTGGTTTTGTGAGAATTGTTTTTTTTTTTCCCCAGGGGAAAGTAACAGACATAAAGAAACTGGCTCCTCAAAGGTTACATAGCTAGTGAGATTAATGTTTGCCTGCAAACCTATGAATGTTATTCAGCTATTTCAATTTTTTGTGATTAGCTTTAACATTCAGGACACAGCTACTTTGAAGATCATCAGAATTTTGTTTGGGAAGAGATAAGTCACAAACCTCAATAAATAAATAGAAAAAGATCCAACCACGAATGAAATGAAGGCAGAACGACCTTTATATACTGTGTACAAGCGCTTTCGTCTGGACAAGACTTCATCAGATACAAAAAACACACAGGTGCTACAAACAACTTTTATAATGCCTCACGAAACAATCAATTAAACTTTTAAAGAAACACACAAAAAAGATATACATAATTAAAATGTACTAATATTAAATGTTTTTAACCAAAAACATTGACATGAAGTAAAAAAAACAAATATTTCTACAATATACTTCATGTTAAACCTTAGCTGCTTTGGCTAGTAAAACTGGTTTAATACTGATGTATTCATTGAGACCAGGAGCAATATGTGCCCTCAGCCTAAGTTGCCATTTAAGTTCTTTATTTAATAAAATGTTTTTACAATCTCCCCCTCCAACATTATCTCTAACAACTTCAATGATGCCAAATTTATAACCAGAAAAAGAAGCACATATCTCAGAATGTTTAAAAAGTGCACTGCTTTCCTTGGCTGTCCTAATATCATATGTGTGTTCATATATTCTATCTCTGAGTGCCCTCTCAGTTTTTCCTACATAGAATGCAGGGCAACCACCACATATCACCAAATAAACCAACATCCTGGTTCTACAGTTGCCCTTGCAGAATCTCACAAAACTATTGAGCCCATTCTTTAATCTATGTGCATCACTGACGATGTAAGAACATTGGCTACAACTACCACAAGGAAAAGTATTCTTGTTGAAATATTTTACATTGCTGTCAATATATTCAAAAACTTTTTTAAAACTCCTTCCTGTCCTAAAGGTAAATATAGGTTTGGGTCCTACTGCCTCGAAAAGATCTTTATTACTTTTTAACATGCACCAATTAGAACTAATAATATTAGTAAAAGTATCTGAAAATGTAGTGAACTCTGTAACACAGGACCCCCTAAAATCTTTCCCATCTCTACACTGAGACCCTGAAGCGAAAAAGGGCTGACCTAACAGTGGCTTATATCTTTTGCCCCATTCACCATAGACCTCGGCCAATATGTCACAAACCATATCTAAAGGATAATTCCTTTCAATAAAATTACTACCCAGAAAAAGAAATTCATTCTTCAAGTCATTGAAATCTGAAGTCATCCTGGCTATCCTAACTGCCTGTCCCTTCACAAGGCTTTTCTTTTGAAATATAGGATGATGACTGTCAAAGTGCAAATAGCTATTGCACCAAGTATCCTTACGGTAAATCTTGGATTTAAAATTCTTGTTAGTTTTGACAATAGTAATGTCCAAGTAATTAATAGTGTCAGGATGCCATGTGTGTGTAAAAGCGAGAAAACTGGTACTATTATTCAAGTACTCCATAAACAAGGTAAGCATTTCTGTGGTTCCTTTCCATAAAATAAAAATATCGTCAAGGAATCTGAGATAAATTTTAATATTTCCTTGAAAGGGACTACCAAAAACATATCTTTTGGTGTCATATATACGAAAGATGTTTTAAAAGATTTACATTCTTATTTTGATGAGTGTGGTTTGGGCCTTATCAAAAGACTTATGAAATACAATGATGCCACTATGCTGCCTTTGTGTAAGGAGATAAATATTTTGAATGAAAATATTTTAAAAGATCTATTATTTTCTGAATTTGTATCTATGTATAAGAAAATCCTGGATAAAATTGATAGGAGGGTTAACAACATTTTTTTAAGGAAACAAAAGAAATTCCTGAGGGACCAATAGCAGTACAGTGTTGGTAAAGTTTATCCTGGTCCTATTTTTAACAATAGACATGTTAATAGAAATAATAATAATATAGATGCAAATACAGTACTTGGTGATGATATTCACCCTCTTGTGACTGATATTCATGATCAAGGGGTGCCACCAGATAGAGTTACGAGTTACAACAGACCCCTTGATGAGTTAGATTCCTTTTCTGAACCGCAAGACCCTTTTTTATTCCCCAGGATGTCAGAACGATTAGCCAGCAAGACCAGGCATCCTCCAGACCCAGGTCATTCGAGCAATGGCTATGGGATGAATTATGGATGGAAAAGGGTGGTCAAGAAGGGCAAATAGTGATTCAGGAAGGGACTGATGGCATTGTATCTGAATACAATGGTTTCAAAATGTTCAACTATTCCACTCAAGTTATAGGGAAACTACATTTCAACTTGTTTTCCAAATGGTTCAAATATGTTAAAAGTAACCCTGGTGATTTAGCCAATCTCTTGGTTGATTTTAAATAATTTTTAAGAAAGTTAAATTTAAATATGATTTTCAACAAAATAGATAAAGAGAATAACAATGTTTCAGAGGGTTTAGTCCGAAGTAGTACCTACAGTCCACCCCTTCACCCTGTTTTATTGCTATATGAAAAAATAGTTATGGATGAAATATATGAAGCCTTTCACAGGCACAAGTTAAACTGTGGTTTAACCAATTTAAGTTATGATGAAATCCAACTACTTCATCACTTACAAGGGCAAAAAGAACTGCGTATCATGCAACCTGATAAGGGAGGGGGTGTTGTGTTGTTCGATACTGAGGAATATTATAATTCTATTACCAACATCCTGTTGGATTCTACTACTTACTCTCCCATTTCGATTAATGAAATCAACATAGCCTATGGGAGAATTGACTCTATTTTAGAAGAATATCTATTAGAAAATAGGATTGATTGTAAGACCCACAGATTTTTGAGACAAAATAATTCTATTATTCCCACCTTTTTTGGACTACCTAAGGTTCATAAATCCATTTCAGCTCCAACTTTTCGACCCATTGTTTCAGCTAGAAATTCCAAAACACATCCATTAGCGGTTTTTGTTGATTATCACACAAAAGAAATTTTGATGAAAACGGTACATCTTTTAAGGGATTCATGGGATTTTCTCAGCAAATTAACCCCAGATCTGTGGAGTGAGGACGTTAGTTTCCTCACTATTGATGTGAAGAATTTATTTACCTGTATTCCCCGTGATCTGGGTTATGAATACTTTAGTGAGAGTATTTATAAACACTCTTCCCTAGAGAAGGACCAGATTCCATTAATTTTGGAACTTTTGGAAATTGTTTTAGATCATAATTATATCAGTTTCCAAGGTGAATATTTCCAACAGACTACTGGTGTTGCAATGGGGGCAGCTTGTGCCCCCATGTACGCCAATTTGGTCATGTTGGAGTGGGAGAGTAGATATGTTTTTGGTAGTCCCTTTCAAGGAAATATTAAAATTTATCTCAGATTCCTTGACGATATTTTTATTTTATGGAAAGGAACCACAGAAATGCTTACCTTGTTTATGGAGTACTTGAATAATAGTACCAGTTTTCTTGCTTTTACACACACATGGCATCCTGACACTATTAATTACTTGGACATTACTATTGTAAAAACTAACAAGAATTTTAAATCCAAGATTTACCATAAGGATACTTGGTGCAATAGCTATTTGCACTTTGACAGTCATCATCCTATATTTCAAAAGAAAAGCCTTGTGAAGGGACAGGCAGTTAGGATAGCCAGGATGACTTCAGATTTCAATGACTTGAAGAATGAATTTCTTTTTCTGGGTAGTAATTTTATTGAAAGGAATTATCCTTTAGATATGGTTTGTGACATATTGGCCGAGGTCTATGGTGAATGGGGCAAAAGATATAAGCCACTGTTAGGTCAGCCCTTTTTCGCTTCAGGGTCTCAGTGTAGAGATGGGAAAGATTTTAGGGGGTCCTGTGTTACAGAGTTCACTACATTTTCAGATACTTTTACTAATATTATTAGTTCTAATTGGTGCATGTTAAAAAGTAATAAAGATCTTTTCGAGGCAGTAGGACCCAAACCTATATTTACCTTTAGGACAGGAAGGAGTTTTAAAAAAGTTTTTGAATATATTGACAGCAATGTAAGATATTTCAACAAGAATACTTTTCCTTGTGGTAGTTGTAGCCAATGTTCTTACATCGTCAGTGATGCACATATCAGATTAAAGAATGGGCTCAATAGTTTTGTGAGATTCTGCAAGGGCAACTGCAGAACCAGGATGTTGGTTTATTTGGCGATATGTGGTGGTTGCCCTGCATTCTATGTAGGAAAAACTGAGAGGGCACTCAGAGATAGAATATATGAACACACATATGATATTAGGACAGCCAAGGAAAGCAGTGCACTTTTTAAACATTCTGAGATATGTGCTTCTTTTTCTGGTTATAAATTTGGCATCATTGAAGTTGTTAGAGATAATGTTAGAGGGGGAGATTGTAAAAACATTTTATTAAATAAAGAACTTAAATGACAACTTAGGCTGAGGGCACATATTGCTCCTGGTCTCAATGAATACATTAGCATTAAACCAGTTTTACTAGACAAAGCAGCTAGGGTTTAACATGAAGTATATTGTAGAAATATTTGTTTTTTTATTTCATGTCATTGTTTTTGGTTAAAAACATTTAATATTAGTACATTTTAATTATGTATATCTTTTTTGTGTGTGTTTCTTTAAAAGTTTAATTGATTGTTTCGTGAGGCATTATAAAAGTTGTTTGTAGCACCTGTGTGTTTTTTGTATCTGTTGAAGTCTTGTCCAGACAAAAGCGCTTGTACACAGTATATAAAGGTCATTCTGCCTTCATTCGTGGTTGGATCTTTTTTTATTTATTTATTAAGTCACAAACCTGTTTAGCAGCTTTTCCAAACAGCAATAAGTACCCCCTTATGGCAAAGTATGCTAGAAAATTAGAAGGTAGAGCTGACTATCTAAAAAAGCCAGATAAGTAATCATTTTATGGCAGAGACAGTAAGAAAGATAGTAATGAATGAAATCTAGTCTTTAAGGCATACCACTGAAATTCTTATTGCAAGAATTCTGGACAGGTCTAAAAACAACGGAGATATAAAGGATGAAAGTCTAGTAGAGATTTTAAGCTTTTCTCTTATACATGTTGAAAAGTTTTTGGAATAAAATGTTTTGCATTAACACATATTTTATGATAGAGATGCAGGGAGTAGAGGTGGCAAAGGTGGATGAGTTTAAATACTTGGGATCAACAGTTCAGAGTAATGGTGAGTGTGGAAGAGAGGTGAAGAAGAGAGTACAGGCAGGATGGAGTGGGTGGAGAAGAGCGTCAGGAGTGATTTGTGACAGACGAGTACCTGTAGGAGTGAAAGGGAAGGTCTACAAGAGGGTAGTGAGACCAGCTATGTTATATGGGTTGGAGACAGTGGCACTGACAGAAAGGCAGGAGTCAGAGCTGGACGTGGCAGAGTTAAAGATGTTAAGATTTGCACTGGGTGTGACGAGGGTGGACAGTTATAGGAATAAGTATATTAGAGGGTCAGCCCAGGTTGGAAGGTGTGGAGATAAAGCCAGAGAGGCAAGATTACGTTGGTTTGGACATGTGCTACGGAGGGATGCTGAGTATATTGGGAAAAAGATGCTAAGGATGAAGCTGCCAGGTAACAGGAAAAGAGGAAGGCCTAAGATAATGTTTTTGGATGTGGTGAGAGAGGACATGCAGGTGGTTGGTGTGACAGAGCAAGATGCAGAGGACAGGAAGAAATGGAAACAGATGATCCATGGTGGTGACCCCCTAACGGGAGCAGCTGAAAGAAAACGATTAAATCTGAAATTCTAGTGTTAGCAATTATTTAAATATGTAATCTACAATAATATGCCAGAAAAACACAAATTTTACGAGGAAGAGACCAGAAATATGAAGGAAAAACCTGCACATTCTGTGAAATTCTACATAGTAGAAAGGCATGCTTTTATGTAACAGTGTGTCCTTGCTTCATATGATGAAGTGCAGTTCTCAGTAGTCTGGCACATTTTTTACTATCACTGTATGATACTCATAGAAAACTTTGCAACTCTCACATTACATCAATACAATGAAATTTAAATTTACCCATACACAAAAGTACTTCCTGAATCATTTTCATTTCATGATTTCTACATAGGCATTGTCAAAGTTAAACTGATGAAATTAAAACTTTAGTTAACATCCACCATAACATTACTAAACATTAAATATGTAAACATCCCAGGACAGAACATTTCTACAGTTTGATGTATAAATTATTTTTGGGGCCTACCAAACTAGTCTGTTTATGACCAAATAGATTCAGTAGCTGTGGCATATAGAAGTTTTCTCTAAAAATGTCATCATCTGTATCTAACTGACTGAAATGACACAGTTAAACAAATCTGGAATCTATGCACATTGTCTTGTTTGACAATTACATGATATCATGAGTATTAATCATATATGTGTATATACAGAGATCTGTTGTAAATCATCCTGACATAGTCTCATAAAAGCTTCCACCAAAAGGTGATTTGGTGGTACAAATGTGCTTGTTTTTTTAAAAGCAAAATCAGTCCAATTAAAAAAAAAAAACAAGTACATTTGTACCACCAAATCACCCTTTGGTGGAAGCTCTGATGGACATGGTAGACACCATATTTTTAATAATTTGTCCAAGGATGAGCGTATAGCTCTGGATAGACTACATACAGATGATGGTATTGTTATTCGCCCCCCCCCCCCAGATAAGGGGGAGCTATTGTAGTCATGGTTAGGGATTTTAATTTTAATTTTATTTCTACCATGTTGAGTAATGTTACCTTAAGTGTTAATATTACATCAGGAGAAATCCAATGCATGGTTTCTCAAGTACATCGAGTTATACAAGAATGCCTTATGGTGAATCTATTTCAGCAGATTTAACTAGTTGTTTGACTATTGAACATCCCTGTGTGTCTACTTTTTCTGGTTACCTAAGATACACAAGGACTCCACCTCCCCGTTTAGACCCATAGTAGTGGGTGGTGGGTGACAGACCCCTTTTCTATCTTTGTTAAGAAGTTATTGAGACCAGTGCTAGATGGTTCCACAGTAGTGCTGAGAGATTCCAAACAGTTTCTCGGGAATCTATATGAACATGTGCATGATGGTATTATAACATCACAATGTTTAATGGTTACCATGGATGTGAATTCACTCTTTACTGTCATCCCTAACAAGGATGGCATAGAGTTGGTTGAAAAATACCTGAAGCAACATAGTGAATACGATAGTAAATTGATTGATTTGCTTTTGCTCTTTCTTGAGGTAATTCTTGAAAATAATGTGCTACTTTTTCATGGAGCCTATTATTTTCAGACCTCTGGCGTAGTTATGGGCACATCTTGTGCCAATAGCTATGCCAATATGGTCATGGCCCAATTGGAGAATGATCATGTGTTGAATGGAAAAAATAGATTCTTTAAATATGTTAGCCTATATAATAGGTTTATTGATGATGTTTATATGCTGTGGCTGAGAGATGAAGACGAGTTATTATGTTTTTTTGGATTATATACATAGCACATCTTCCTTTTTGAAATTTTCAATCAAATATTCACCTGATGAGATAGAGTTCTTGGATGTGAAGGTTGTTAGACTACCAGATAAGACATTTGACACCATGTTATATAAAAAGTAGTGTTATAGGAACTCCCTCTTACATAGGACTAGTATGCACCCTTCATATGTATTTCGCAATATTACTAAGGGACAGGGCATGCGAGCATTTAGATTTAATGCTCAAGATTCTAGGTTTCAGGATGAATTGGCCATTTTAGAACACAATTTTAAGGAGAGGGGATATAAGAGCAGGGAAGCTGAAGTTAGTCTAAATGTTACTCACCACCTTAGATCTAATATAGGGTGACCATACTTCTCTAGGAGATATAGGGAAGAGAATTTACAACAGAAAGAGAAATTACTTAGACGCTTCAGCTTACCAATAACATATTACAGTAACATAAATGATGTTACTGCTGTTATTAAGAAGCATCGGCCGGTCCTGTTCTGTTAATGGACGAGAAGATTATGACTATTGTGGGTGATGAACCTGCTTTTGTGTTTAAAAATAGAAAGAATCTTAAGCGGCTTCTTTGCTATCCTGATAGAGCTAAGGAGAGCAGAGATAGAATTGAAAGAAATGGCACATTTCCATGTGGAGGGTGTAAATATTACACATATATTGAGACAGATAATGTTTTTGTGAACACTTATAATGGCAAGATATTTTATTTTAAAGTCTCTGCTAGTTGTGACACTAAAGATGTTATTTATTTAGCTCACTGCATCACATGTTCCTTATTTTATGTGGGGAAGAGCAATCGGACGTTTAAGGAGTGCATAAGGGAACATCTTTATTCCATTAATATTAAGGACATGTCAAATGCTCTAGCGAAACACATAGTGGAGATGAGAGCTGAGCATAAGTTCAAGTTTAGGATTATTGATAGAGTTTTTGAAACTCTGAGAATGGGTGACATCAGGGATCATACAGAGACTGTGGAACTTGAGTGGATTGTTAGGATGCAAGCACATAAAGGGTTGGAGCTAAATGAGAATGTCCCTCTTAAACCCGTATTGAAAGCACACAGGTTGTTTAGGTGAATACATGAATATTTCTGGTTGCATGTATTTGTACCTTTAAAAGAAAAAGGGTGTGTGAGTAAATCTGAGTCATGATTGGTGGGGTATATAGTATTTAAGCTGCTTTTGCTTTGAATATGGTGGATCTGATAAAGCAAGACTTTTCATTTTCTGTGAAAGCGCTTATCCTTGTTTACTTGTGGAATAAACTGCAACAGATTTTACCTGCCTGTGTCATTCCTAGTGCAATGCTTTTGTTAACTGTGTTTATACATTTCTTGGCTGCTTGTTGCACTTGGTTTACCTGAGTTGTGCATAGCTGGGTTTCTGCATCTTTTTATTTAATCCAACACATGCTTGTCATTCAGCAACTCAAAACATTTCCTTTTCTACAGTACCCATACTGCTACCATCATTATCCCATCCTGTCTTTCATCTCCATACTTTTTTCTTCTTCTACCTTGCCGTATGATATGATATGCATGCTTATATTTCAAAAACCTTCTACAAATACATATTTAAATTTTTTTAAATCTTCATTTCAGTTTTTAAAGTCCAAAACAATGCATAATTGTTTCTTCTTCATTATAATCTTTACAGTTTCTTACCTATATCGCTTTACTTTTCATATCCAATAACAATATCCATAAAAACATCTAGCCTCATAAAATATTAAAATCTTTCCATGCTATGTTTATTTCCTTTTTACCTCATCCTTATGATTTTTCCATAGCTATATTACCATGCCACACCATTCCTTTCTGTCTTAACTACATTAATCTTAATTTTCCAAAACTTCATCTTATTATCATATTTTTTCTATAATATCCTCCATTTTTCTTCTCTTTTTTCCCCTTTCATCTTTATTCATCTTTCCATTGTAAAAAATATGTATAGATACCAAATATATAACTGGATACAATCTCTAAATATCCCAATATATACGGATGTACTAAGCTAGCTCTCCTTGTAGGCCACTTTAACCTTGACAGTCTCCTTTTAAATTGTGAGAATCAAACCATATACCTTGTGTCTATGAAGTAAGCATTACACTGACCTCCAAACCCTATCCTTTTTGAACATGCATGCTGTATATTCTTCTTAAAGGTTAAATAGGGTAAATAAGTTTTCGACCAAATAACTCCTTTATTTTGTAAATATTTGTTCTACCTTGATATGTTATTTTTCTGTTTTTTTCCAGATTGATTCCAAAGTTATCTCATTTCTAGAAAATATATTCCATTTATCTTACTTATTTCACCATACCATCTACTTCTTCACTTATTTAAGATATGATAGCCATCACAGTTTCATAGGTGGTTACTAGGCTATTTTTCTAAGAGTCAATTTACGTCTAGTCAAGCTTACCACAAATTTAACAAAAAATTGCTGATGCATCAATACTCTAAGAAATGTTAGTGTTATGATATAGGCTTATCAAACATCAAGCATTTACATGCTGCTTCTGTTCATTACGTGTCAAAACCAGGGGTAAATTTGCAATTTCTAATCCATTGGCCCATGTTATGCTTAAATAGGGTTAGAGGCGAGCTTTGCTTCCCAGGAATGGTTTAGGTCCTTAGATTGGATATTGCTGATTCTGTTTTCTGATTCTGTTTGCTTTGTGGATGTACAGCAAATCCATCAGTCTGAGATCAGAGGATGCTTTGTAGGCTAGGCATAGATCACCACACAGCAGTCTCTTGGAGATCTAGTAGAGGGATAAGGCTTTAAGATGGGCTGCATGTACTCTTTTTATGATTAACCTCTCTTGTCTCTCAAGCTGTAAGAAGTGCCTGGTCAGGAACATGTAGAAGAGTGTGTTCTACCCAAGTACAGTGGAATAATAACCTCCTTGGACTTGGATGCCACGCTATTACTTATAAATTGTGAAACACCGAAAAATTTTCTCACCACAGTAGACTCATGGTGGTCAAAGTTATGGTAATATCAGCATGCAATCTCAGATTTCTGACCACTGGGTCAACTTTTGGGGTGGGTATTATTATTGTGATAATTTCCAAGGATGGCTGTCTTTTCAAAGGGTACTATTATGCAATTTTTTGCAATGAGTTTTAGTCTGTGGCTCTGTCACCATGTGTTTGTCTGTGTCAGGCCCTACTGAAGAGTGTCTGTGTGTTTAGAGGATTCAGTGACCACACCTACTTTGCAATTATCTGCAAACTTGGTCAGCCAGAGGCCTTTGATTATTGCTTTGACTTCAGAAAACTAGATGACAAAAAGGATAGAACTCAGCAATGATCCCTGTTGGGGTCTACCAGTGACGGGGCTCTTTGTGAAGGTCAATTCCCCTATCCTAACTTCATGTTTCATAACAGTGAGACAACTGGCTATCTATTGAATGACACATGGGTTTATGTATAATTTTGTAAGTTTATTTAAAACACACAAGAAATGGATTGCATTGAACAACTTGAACAGGTTGAAGTAGGCAGTGTGCACTGCTTTGCCCTTATCCATAACTTGAACAACCTTCTCAAAGAAGTCCACCAGGTTAAATAGGTATGGTCTGCCTTTGACAAAACCAAACTGGGGAGGGTCCAGTGTCTGTAGCTTTCCCATGTCATTGTTTATTAGATCCATGATAGTTATTTCCATGGCCTTACATATGAGACTACTCAGACTCATAAGTCTATACTTTCCCAGGTCTGTGGAAGGCCCACCACCATTGTCTACAGGAATAACTGTTAATTTCATCCATTCATTATGCATGAAGCCTGTCTTTAAGCTATGGATAAACAGAATTTCTAACAAGCCAGGAAGGTCATGTTTCATGCTCTTCAGAAGGGAACCTGATGCATTATCAGGGCCATCCAAACAGTGTTCTTGGCCTTGGAGACTGCAGTGAGGATCTGCTCCTAGTGATAGTTGGTGGATAAATGATGTTGTGTATTTCCTGGGAAGATGACTGGAGGTAACAGAGAAATAAAACTGAAGTAAGTTTATGGGCCAACAGATTCACTATATCCCTGGTGCCATATAGGTGGTTCCATTCAGCGTTACTGCTGCACATTGTTGGCTGTTTCTTTTAATGTGGCAGACAAAATTAAAGAAAGCCTTATGATTGTCCTTAGCTTGGGAGGATATTTTTTATCATAAATCTGGCTTTGTTGGACTTGATTAGTCCCCTAACCTGATTGTATAGATCAATGAATGAGATTTTAACTTGCTGGCAGTGCCCTTCCTGTTTTTCATAGGTTCATAGGTGTGTTTTAGAATAATGGCCCTGGATCCTTTACATACCTAGATCATAGGATTACCCTGGCATCGTGCCACCCGTGCTTAGTTCTCAGTGCCTCGAGTAGAGCCACTGGAGTGATCCCATGAGTGAATTTTCTATTTCCCATCCACTCATCAAGATTTCTCTTGAAGAGAGCCAGTGAGGTGCTCTGCATTGCCATGTATGGGAAGTCTATTCCATAGCATGGGCAGTTTCTGGGTTATGAACCTGTTCCTCCAGCACATTCTGTTGATTGTGGTAATTAGGTTGAGGTCTCTGGAGCGTGTAGTGTGGAGGGACTAGGATTTCTTTAGCTGTAGCATTTCTAACAGAGCTGGGTCAGACATGGCTGTGTAAGTCAAACAGAGATCACCTCTAAGTTGGCAATATGAGACAGAGAATATTTGGAGTTTTTTGAGTCTGTCCATATAGGACAAGTGTTTAAGGCCCAGGATCCTCTCTGTGAGGTACTTTTGTGGCCTCACCAGTTGCTGCAGGTGTCTAGTGAGGTACATGCCAAATGGGGCAGTGTACTCGATGATTGCCCTAAAGAAGGAAGAGTACAAGGAGACAATGACCTCTTTCATCCTGGATGTAAAACCCTTAGTAATGAAATGTGCTACATAGAAGGACTTTCTGACCACAGTGGCAATGTGGTAGTCAAAAGAGAGGTTGCTGTCAACCTGTGTTCCCAGATCTCTTATAACACCTTCTGTGTTCAGTGGACTACCATCAGTGTGGTAATTCATGGCAACTGGGATTTTCCCAAATGGAATAATGACACATTTTTTGGCACTGAGCTTAAGGCCATGGTTCTGACATCAGTTGTTGGTGTCAGTGAGACCTTTCTGTAGGATGTCAACATCACTTGGGGAGTTAATACTAGCTCCTAACTTGCAATAGTCTGCAAACTTTGTCAGCCAAAGTCCCTTCATGTTGACCTGGACTTCAGAGAAGTAGATACCAAACAGGAGAGGACCCAGGACCGAACCCTGTAGGACTCCACTCATGACTGGTCGGCAGTCTGACTTGGAGTCACTACTTTCACACTGCGGGTTCTATCTGTGAGCCAGTTTTCAACCCACCTAGTGATATAGGGGTTGATGCCTACCTTAGTGAATTTTCAATGATTCCTGAGTTGGGTATGGTATCAAAGGCCTTGGCCAGATTAAGGTAACCTATATGAAGCACCTTTCCTTCATCCACAGCTCTGGTGACTGACTCAGAGAAGTCGACCAAGTTGAGCAGGCATGATCTAACCTTCACAAAACCAAACTGTGTGGGATCCAGAGTTTGGAGATTCCCTATAACGATGTTTATTAGGTCCACGATGATGTGTTCCATAGCTTTGCATATCAGACTCATCAGACTAATGGGGCGATAGTTCCCAGAGTCTGTAGTCACTCCTCCTTTGTGGAGAGGGA